>NC_016089.4:1625424-1766814 GCF_000004515.6 Glycine max | reverse complement strand
CCCAATCTTCATTTAAATGTAAACAACCTAGCTAGACATTCGACAAATTTGGCTTTCACGAAATAAGTACTTCAAATATGTAAAATTGTGCGAGATGCATGCATTTCAGAACCGCTCAAATTTATTGTCCACTCTCGAGTCACGACTGCGCTAGCTACCTGCCAGTGATTATAAATTAAAAAAAATAAAAAAAAATAATATATATATATATATATATATATATATATATATATATATATATTAAATTAAAAAAACTCAAAAATATTTTTTGTCGCTAAAAAGTACTCAAATTTTGTAATTATTTCTTGATTTAATTTTTTTCTTTGTGGTTACTCCCTATAATTTAAATTTTTTTGTTTCTGTTTCCTAGCTACCGTCAAATTTCGTCAAATGATTGTTAACATGTTATAACAAATATATTTTTTGTTGCTAAAAAGCACACGTCACTTGTCCATGCGTAATGTAAAATGTATCAAGTTTTTAATTTTTTAAATAAATTATGTTTATAATTGGAGTAAAAAATGTTATTATTCTATATCGGTTATAATATAACCGATTTAAAAATTTCTTCCATCACCTGCAGTCCTCTGAATGTAGAATAATAACGTTTTCTACGTCGATTATAAATATAATCAATTTAAAAAGTATCTGAATTTTTTTCACACGTGGACAAGTAGCATGTTCTTTTATTGGACACATCAACAATCATTTGATGAAACCTGACTGCAGAGATAAACAAAATTAAATTATAGGGAACAACCACAAAGAAAATTTTTCAGGGAATAATCATAAAATTTGAGTATTTTTCATAAATAAAAAATATATGTAAGTCATTGAAAAAAATAAAAGAGAGATTGGATTTCTGCATAAATTTTGTATAAAAATCTTGTAAAAAAAAGACAAGAAAGAAAGGTAAAATAAGTTTATCGATAAGGTGGAAAGAGATAATATATATATATATATATATATATATATATATATATATATATATATATATATATATATATATATATATATATATATAGAATTATTGTATAAATAATATAACTGAAAAAGGAAAAAAAAAACAGTTCATCGGATGCTAGTATACCTGTGGATATAATTGAATGCAAATAGAGAAAGAATTAATATATACCTGCGGTTTTCGTGCACAAGGTAAATTTGCATGCTTAATTTCCCATTGTGCAATATTTTAATCTCTATAATAATAATTGCGACGAATGATAAGGGTTTGGTTCATTTTTGCTTTGCAGTGTTGGTTGATGCCCAAGAGTTCCCCCAAACACTTCATTGAAGAAGGCATATAACGTTTACAATAGCTAGCCCCTCACATGAAGCGTTCAGAGAGGAACTCCAAGAGACAGCCAACAGAAAAAATTATCCCTGAATTAGTTATAGATTCATGCTTATCTACCATTTTGTCTTGGAAAGACAAAGGCAAAGAAATTGTTCTATTTATGGTGGAGAGTTTCATGCTAATTGATCAAAATACATGAGAATTTTATGTGGACATGGAGAATTCTACCTTATGAATTGTACTTTAATTTCTTTCTATGAACCTGGTCAGGATGTTTGCCAAGAAGGGGACTCAGTGATGGAGTGGGCTCGTTGCTGCTATATAAAGTGATTCTAAACATACATCTAAAGCTAGCATAAGATTTTTTGTTGCCCTTCCAGTCATTTTCGAAGTCATTAGGCAAAATATATGCAGAATAAGGGAAAATATGCATACTTTCTATGCCTATTCATAAAAAAAAACTGTAAAAACTGTGTATTGAATTAGAATTTAAAAGATTATTTTGACATAATTTTTTTTTTGAATTTTAAAAGACTTTATAAAAATATAATGATTTTTAAAATTATTTTAAAGACTTTTATCATTAAGATTTATAGTTTGAATTTTAATATATTTATAAAATATAAATTTTTAAGATTTGAAAAGAAATTATAAATTTTTAAAATTTTAAAGGATTCCATGATTTTTAAAAAATTAAAATTATTAATAAAGATTCATGAATTTTTCTCACCTAACACTTTAAATAAAATTCATCATATACAAAGAATCATAAACTTGTTACATAATAAATCAATTTCTCCTTCCTAGCATATTTACAAGCATAATAATAGGTCTATTCCCCTTCAATCTTAAATCATGTTAATTATAAAAAATTATATACTACAATATTTGTCAATAACATGAATATTTATAATCATTTTCACAATTAACGATCCCACCAAACAAAAAACATGTTCAACAATTATTTCAAATTCCATTTATAGATGTACCAAAAAAACTCATGTACAAAAAAATCATTTATATATTTATCAACTTATACGTGAATCAATTTCTCACTTTCATTGAAAATAAACATGTAATCAAGATGCCTCAAATTCAATGAATTGTGAAAATCTCATATCATTCTGAGATATGTCCATGGGTTGAAAGAGAAAAAAAATTATGAATGTTTATTATTTTCAACACAGAAACAAAGAATTATATATAATAAAAAAAAGAAAAACATGTCAATTGACAAGAAAAAAGAAAAAAGGTCTCAAGAAATTCCAAGGGTTTATGTGTGATTATTTGATATATATTTTTTTATTAAAAAATCTTATAAAATTCATCTTAAAAAAATCCATTGAAATCTTTATATTTTTAAATATCAAAAGACTTTTTTAAGTTATAAAAAATCTTAATTAAAAATATCAATGGATTTTATTAACTTCGTTAAAAAAATCCTAATAATCTTAATTAAATACTACATGTCTTATTTTTATTATTTAAAAAATTTGATTGATTTTAATAAGCTATTTAATTTCTAAACCATCTTTTTTTCAAGTCTCTTAAATTATCAATATTTCTATTTCATTTTCATCAGATAGATAAATTATAGTACTTTAGTTTCCTTATAGACATAACTTTAGTAAAAAAAACAAAACAAAATCAAGACCTAGAAGCCTTAATCAAATATTCATAAGCTTAAGTGAAGTTTTAATTAATACTGAAACTTAATAAAAATGCAAAATTTACTTAAAACAATGTTTGGAACTAATTATTGCACCCAATTATAGTGTTACAAACGTTTAATTAAAGTTTAAGAGACTTGAAAAAAGAGGGTTTAAAATTGAGAAATGATTAGATGATCCAGGATTATCATATTATTCATTATTTCAGTCAATAAATCTTTGACATGTGGAAAATTTGTCACTTTAACAAGGTTTTAATATTTCAAATATTATCGCTAATAATGAAAAACTCAGATCGGGTTTCAAATTCCAAAAACATATCGTTTACTGTATTCTATCAACTTTACACTATAAGGAACATTTCTTCTTCCAACTTGCTACCGTGACAAAGCCACCGCGTGAAGGTGGCGGCGCTGCCGGCACACAACTAAGGAAATCATTCTGAAAATGAATAGCTTCTAAAAGTAAAAAGAGTTTCTTCTTTTTCGAATAAAGTTTCATGGGAGCCAAATCCTTTGGAACAAAGGAAATTGTTCATGGAGTAAAAGTCTCTCTGTTTTTTAATTTTAATTTATTATTTTTATGTATTGATTACTTAAATGTGAGATGCGCTCTTTTGTTAAACACCGTAAGCTTTCGGTTATTTTATATTTAGTGAGTTTCTTTGATTGTCCACGTGTAAAATGAGTATTTTAGCTGGATCATAAATGATGTGGTGCTAATAATTTCTCCTGGAAAGAGTCAATTCATAATTTTGAGTAATATATTCATAATTAAATGAAAAGGGGTAAAATAGTATTTTTATTTCTCAAAATTAATATTATGATAATGATAAAAATTAATTTATGGTAAAAAAAATTTAAAATTAGGATGGGAATTTCTCGAGAATTTTGAAATTTAAATAAGCTATGTATAAATACATTTGTGAAATTTAATAAAAAAAAAAGAAGGATAAACTATAATTTCAGCCATTTTAAGTTCATTTCATAATATTAATCATTATAATTTTATTTGGTCATGTTTGAAAGAATTTATAATTTCAAGATAAAACGGGTTAAGGGATTTTTTTTTCTTTACATAAAACATAACCAGAAAATTCTGCAAAAACTAAAACTGAAAATTGACATCATTTTAGTCTTCAAAATAATAAAATTAAGCCAAAATGATGTAAGGATAATCAGATATGAGTTTTTGAGGTTTAATGAAATATAATAAAATAGAAGCATTTTGGAAATTCCAATTTTAATTAATTTTATTCTATAAACATTTATTTAAATACTATTTTTGGTGAATATTTAAATACTATAGTATGAATATTAATAAAACTTATTTAACATTTCCAGGTGAAATTTTAAGGATTCTATTCATAAAACTTATTAAGACCGCATAAATAATGATGATTTAATGCTACAAGACAAAAAAACTTTCAAATAAAAAATTTATTTAGCCCCCGTCTTCCTATAACCTTAATCTTTGAGATTTTTTGTGCTTATAACATTGGGTAGGGTTACAGTTGATATTGGATTAATTGTGTGATGGTTGTATTCACAAGCATGAGTTATTTTCTTTCATTGGTAGAAATCAAACTAATATTAGAAATTTATAATAATTCAAATCTTATTTAACTGAATGAGTTAAATCCTTTTAATTAAGTATGAATTGTTTAAGCGAACATGTTATCTAAGAGACTAAGACACATATTATGATAAGGCTAGTGGAGTTTTCAAAGATATACAAATGTGCGAATTCAATATATTTTTTGAACGTCCACCAAATGTGTATATATATATATATATATATATATATATATATATATATATATATATATATATATATATATATATATATATATATATATATATATATATATATATATATATATATATATATAAAGTTATTATAGTTAAAAATATAATTTATAATTAATAGTATTTTAAATATATAAATGTATTTTATATTTAAAATAAATTATTTGCATAATTATTTTAATAAACCAAAATGATATTTTAATTGGGGCTCTAAACAACAATTAAAGAATTAACAAAAAAATATTTTATTAGAAAGACATACATTGCTTAACAATATTTTTTTATTATACAACCATAATTCCCTATTTTTTTAAGGTCTATATTTTTTCCCTAAATGTTTCTTAATAAAAAAAATTAAAAGAATATTAATTATACAATCAAAACCCAAGGGTAGAACCTATTTAAATCTGTACAATCGGAGCCCTTGCCTTTCTCTAAGAAGCTCCTCTGAGATGAATAACGAGAGAGAATCCTACCAAGTATAATATGTGTTATGAGCATTAAAGGAAACAAACTTATCAACACAAGCATTACTCTCTCGGAATATGACTAAATCTAAAGCAAAAATATTTGGTTAAAGCTATACAATTTAATTTAACCAGGGATTCCTAAAAGACCAAGCAACAACAGCAGTTTCCTGATAGCTTGAAGCAAAAAGGTGGAATCTCACTCAAAGCAATTCATACTCAAATAAATTTATACATAATTTTACTTCAATACTAAAAAATCATAAGAAACTTTAAAAAATCCACACATTTATATTTTTTTATTATAACTTAATTATTGTTCAAATAAAATAATTAATTTATTTTTTTTAATTTTTATGTATAAAAATAATAAATATGAATAATTAAAAAAATATTAAATATCAATTAAAAAATAATAAAAATTACATAACATCACCTATCGTCATTAAAAAAATCTCAAGAACGTTCCTTCCCTTTCCACAACGTTTCAATTTCAATTTTCTTTGAAAAAGAAAAAAACATCACCCACCGTCATTCTGATCAGGTAAATAAATTCAGCTACATCTTCACATCCAATTTTCAGTAATAAATTCATACAACCTATTTGACCCATTAAATATTGAGTAGTAACACATGAGTATTATAAGAAGTCTGATGGAGGGGTGCTAGAGCCCCTGGCCATGGGTGTCCCCTCTACCTACATTCCTCCTTGATCATATTGTTTAAGAAAATGAGAAGATGAGTGTAGGAAAAAATCAAATCTAGTGTGTCGTTGTCAATTGCATGCACATCCAAAAAAGGGAAAGAGGGAGTAAAAACCATATATACTTTCTATCTAGCAACACTTGTATACACATCTTAGAAGAAATAATTAGAGGATTGATAACTGATATATTTTGAGGTTAAATTATATAGAAATTTGTAAATTTTCTCTCTTAAATCTTTCTTTTTGAGCAAAATGCTCTGCCTTCTTACATCATTTATATATATAGCAGCAAGTAAAATGTTGAGATAACAGAATTATAACAGAAAGCATGAAAAAAAATGGCAGACAGGATCAAGACAACATCTCTAGCTCGTGCCAGCTGAGTCAAATTCTGTTAGACAAAGTCCTTGAGGTATCGTGGTGGAGTAACCTTCCTCTTGGGCCTTTCCCTCGAGCCCGGTTGCAGTTCTGATTGCAACTCCTTCCCATTAAGGGGAGTTATTTTTCATGAGTTGATAAAAGTAAATGTGAATTTTATGTGAACATGAAGAATTCAACGCAATGAAGGTACTTTCTTTCTATAAACCAGGTCACGATGTACGCCAAGAAGGGGAGTCTGTGGCGAAGTGGGCTCGTTGCTGCTAAAGTGATTCAAAACATAAAAGCTAACGTTAGATCCTTTGATGGTCTTTCAGTCATTCTCATGGTCACTAAAGCTAGGGAAAATATACATATATGAGTTACATATATTGTGAGAAAGGGAAGTGCATCCTTTCTATGCGTATTCATAGAAAAAGTATTCTTATTCTCCTTTCTGAAATATAGTGAATAAATTCCAATGAGGTCAATCATCAATCCAATATTATAAATATTTAATTGTGCCTAATTATATATTGGTCAACTCAACATTTTATATGCACGAGAATTTAATTTACTGTGAAAAATATTAATTTTAGACTATATTATCAATTTATTAGACACTATAGTTGATAATATTTTAAAATATTATTAATGTTTTATACATTCTCAATATATATATATATATATATATATATATATATATATATATTTCATTTTCATCACTTTAAATACTACATTTTTTTTATTTTCTCTTTATTTTTCATCTCTGAAAATATACATTTCAATTTATTTCTTAAAATTTATTTAATATTTCATTTCAATAATCAATCTCGATAGTTAATTAACTACATTTATTTATTGGTTTAATGGTTAAATATGGTTTTCTTCACTAATTTTTTTTAATTTAAATTTTAGTTTCTAAATGAAAAATTGTCTAGTCTTAGTATTTATACTTTTCTCAAGATAATATTTTTTTGTCTCTATTATCAAAATCATTTTTAAGTAATGATGTGACAATCACATAAATTATTATACAATTGATCACTTAGTCTTATGAGATAATATGTAATTTTTTTTTATAAATTATGTTTTTAGTTGGTATTCTTTTTGTGAAATTTGCTTTTAGCCCATCAATTTTTTGATCGGATTTAGTCTTCATCTTTTCAAAAAATTTGCTTTTAGTAACATAACAATATTTTGATCGATATTAGTCTCTCAGGTATTGTTTATCATTTTTTCTGTTTTTCTTGTCTATTATCACTATTAAGTGATGTTGTGGCACTCACATAACTTATTATATAGACTATTATATGGACTACTATGATGTAATAATCACATGATAAAATATTGCTAATTCAAGACATTTTGATCTAGTGGTTGTAAGGTACTACAATTTTTTTTGGCAACTAGCAGAAAAAGGGTTTGAAAAAACAAGATGAAGTAAGAAAGATCAAAACCCATAATACACAAATGAACAACCATAATACACATGAAATTTCTTGCAACATCGAAACTCGTTGTTGTTTTCCTTGCTCTTTAATTTGCCACCATTGCCACCTCCTACTCACCCTCTGTGTGTATGTTACCTGTAGAGCAAAAGGGTTCATGGGAATAAGATTTAAATGGAAGGATTTGGTGTTTATTTGAAAAGTGCTTGGTTGGATCATGGTTTAGTGGGTTGCTAATTTGTATTG
This sequence comes from Glycine max, assembly GCF_000004515.6. NCBI lineage: Eukaryota > Viridiplantae > Streptophyta > Magnoliopsida > Fabales > Fabaceae > Glycine > Glycine max. Next base: position 1,758,812 of record NC_016089.4, on the reverse strand, counting down.
ATGATTGTTGATTTTGCTTACTACACCTCTGTTGGGACTCAAAAATTGAATTTCCGTAACATAAACTGAATGACTAATTAACAGATAGAGAGATGCTATATATATATTGGGGTTGACCATGCGAGTAAATTCAAACATTTGGTAACCAATTGGGCTGTAACAATGTGAAGTGAATTCAGTAGAAGTGGCATGAGCTATTGTGAAATTCAGCTATTGGGAATTCAATAGATCGAAGTGGATATTTGGCCATTGAGGATTCAGTAGAAGTGAATTTAGTAGAGATACACAGTTGGCTACTGAGAAACAAATCAAGGTTAAGGTTACTTAAAAATAGGAGGCGATTCCTACGTGGTTTTTAAGATTCAAAATGCAACAACCCAAAACAATTCTTTCTTCTTTCTCCATCAATTTTTTTTATAAAAAAAACAACAACAAAACCCTAATCCCCTATTCTCTCACACTCGCGCTCCTTCTCCTCTTCTGGTTTGTCTTTTTCTCTCTTTGCAGTGCGGATCCATATAGTTAACATCGTTGACGTTGTCTCGGATTCAGGCTTAGGCAATTGGACAAAGGTGGTGCCAGCACCTTGCAACAATGTTCACGGGATGTTTGTCGCAACAATCATGAAACCCAACACAAGCCTCCCCCCTGCCACCGCCTCCTACCATAACTCTCACTGACCCAAACTAGGGTCGCAAAGTGAAGATCTTGGTTCTGTGACTATCGAATTGAGTGTGTTTGTTGATGGATGAATAAGTTGTTTCAGGGTTTTTTAAGTTTCACTTTCCCTTCGTTTCAATCTTCTTACTCATCATAATTCTTTTATTATTTCGTGATTGGAGGGCACTAGATTTGCACATGTTTGGAGGGTTTTTTTTTTTTTTTTCATGATATAGCATTTCATGATTAATATTATTTCGTCATACAGCACCATGGGGAGATTTAAGCATGCTAAGGAAAATTTCTTAACCTTCCCTCTTCGTTAACAAAATAACCATGTTAGTGTTGATCTTTGAAAAGCATATGAAAATCACAAATACGACCATATATTTCTTCCGTCCCAAGTTATTTTTTAAAAAATAATGCTTAATGATTTGTGAACTTATTTGATTTTGGTTTGAAAAATAGTGTGGATTTTAATATATTTGAGGGGAATTAATCGCATATTCATGATTATTAGCGGAGTGTAGTAATTTCTGGTAATTTTAAACACCAAAAAATGAAATGACACAAAACCTGATAAATATTAATAAAATTAATGTCACATGTCATAATTTATTGATGGTATTTCACAATAATGACGAAAAGCATTAATGAAACCAAACTTTAACAACTACAATAAAGCCGGTGAAACTTTAGTTCATGACTAACAATGTAATTCAATTGTCAATATAAATTAATTAATACAAAAAGTCATGCACCTAATTAAAGACAAATGTCTGTCAACTCAATAGGAAAATGCGTATCCATCATAGCTAGATGCCTAGATATATAGAGAGATCCCAACAAAACAACCTAATACTAAACAGACCTACACTCATTAAGCTATACGTTTACAAGACTACTCTCGATCAATTAATATTGAGAATTCTGGGAGGGGTCCTCCTCACAACTCGATATTCTAACAACCGAGCATTGTCTTTGTGTCCTCATGACTTGTGAAGAGGTAACAGATCCTTCACACTGGCTGTAGTAGGGTGGGCTCCATACATGGGTAGACTGAAATCTAGCATCGTACATATATGTTAAAAATGAGAATGTCATCAGATGATTGTCGTGACTAAAAATGAGACAAACACCTGCATAAAGTTAACAACAATACACTTGAGCGATTAGTGTAATGCCTCTTGGTATTACAATGATCCAAACAAGTGAAACAACTATAATTGCAAAAAATAAATAAATTTATGGAAAATTAAACTTCATACTACCTGTGTATAGGTGGTTTGGGAATTAAACTCATATTTTTTCTTTGATGTGTTAGTTGAACCTAAGAGTTCCCCCAAACACTTCATCAAAGGCCTATAACTAGCCAATCACATGAAGCGTTCAGAGGAACTCCAAGAGACAACCAACAGAAAGCCCCTGAAGTTAATTATACATGTTTCACTACTATTTGTCTTGGATAGACAAAGACACAGCGACTGTTCTATTTATGAGGGAAATTTTCATGTTTATTGATCAAAATAAATGTGAATTTTATGTGGACATGGAGAGTTCTACGCAATGAGGGTACTTTCTATCTCTGAACCTGGTCTGGATGTTTGCCAAGAAGGGGAGTTGGAGATTGAGTGGTCTCGTTGCTGCTAAAGTAATTCGAAAGCTAACATTATAAGATGCTTGCCCTTTCAGTCACTGTCATAGTCATGAACTTTAAAGCTAGGGCAAACTTAAAGATGTGATCTTATGTATATATCCGAACTCCGATATTTTTTCATTAATTGTAATTGTGCACTATTCACTTTAATTATCATTTTTCAAATAAACAATTCAATTTAATAGCCAGTTGTCACTAACGACTAAAACTAAATAAAAAAAAATCAAGAATTAAGACAGTTCAAATAAAAATTTAAGGAAAAGTAAAATTTTGTGAAAACTTAAAGAACTAAAATCATAAATTTTCTCACTTCTAAATAGACGTTTTTTTCAGTATATGCCAGTTTGGATTCTTGATTTTATTTTTTGATTTTTAAAACATAAATAAAAATGAGAAAAAAATTGATGAAGTGTAAAATTTTAAATATTTCAATATAATTAAAGTAGGCCTAAATATGTTTTTATATTTTATATATATTTAAATTTTATATTTAATCACTAATAAATTTGCTTCTTATTATTTAAATTTTTTTATTTTAAATTCATACCTCAATTAAGTAATAACATGTCCGCTAAATATTTGAAAATATAATTTATAACGACTTAAAAATTATTAATATTTATTTTAAAATCAAATTTAAATTTTTTGGTGATTAAAAATCATTAGTAAAAAAAAATAAAAATCAAACATCCCCTCTGTGGAGGCTTCTTTAATTTAAATCTTCCATCTTTTTTATCTTCCCACCATCATTTTTTCTTCTTCACCCCTTCTACTTTTAGACCTTCTCTCACAACCTCAACTTTATCTCTTCTCTATTCCTCTCCAAGCAACTCTGTTCTTGACCCTCGTCAACCTACCACACCCTCTAACATCGTATCCTCTTCCCCGACCACCAACTCCTCATTATCACCAACTCCCAACAACAAAATCTCCACGAACTAAAGTGCGTCTACTACACGCTCCACCCCAACGCTTCCTCTTCCGGTTCACCTGAATCGATTTTCCAAGTTCAGGTTCGACCGGTCCTGTCCACGAACGGTTATGACGAATCTCGATTCATTGTTAGGTGCCCACTTACCCCAAACAAACTCCTCTGCAAATGGCGCCTCCCAAGTCGTCGACTTGCGGCGGCATGACGAGGTGGGTCATTGGAATTTGGGCGTTTTGATGAACTAAACGGCTCAATCTTGGGACAGGGTGGAGTACGAGGCTACCCTTCACGGAGACATCGTGGTTATGTTCGTGAAAGGGCTGAATCTTCGGTCACACAAGATCTCGGATCCAACCCGGATCCGGTGCCATTTGGGGCTGAAAGTTTCCACAAAGGCAATGCCTTTTTACTTACCACGAGAGTTGTTTCTATGGCTCAAGAAGTTGTGAGGTGTATGTTGCCATAGAGCATAAGAAATAATCCTGATAAGGCTCGAGGAATTCAGATTACTGCATGTGAGTTATTTGGGTGGCAATGTGAGGCACCCGGTTTGTGTTCTTGTGCCTTTTGTGGCTAGGGTTAGTAGCCCTAGTGGTGGTGATAGAGTTCATATAGGGTTCACCTAGTAGTGAAAGATTATAGTAAATGCACGAAGTCTTTGGCTCACTTCTAACTACTGCCATTGTATACCAAAACAATTTTGACACTAATATAATTTATACACTTTTTAATTCTATCGTTAATATTTCTTAAATTTTCACGAACATTGCCTATCATAGTTACTATATTTTATCTCTTTTCTAAAATTATTTTCTTTCATGTTTTTACTTATTTTTGTCGTATTACCCATTACATTTACTAGTTTTCCCTATCTTTCTCATCTCATATTATTACATTTTCAATTTTTCATCTTTTTCCTATCCTCTCTCTCTCTCTCTCTCTCTCAAAATATATCCACTTTAAAAAAAATTCAAAATTATTCATGATTACATTTCATTTTCATAATTAATCGTTGATGATTATATTCATTTGTTTGCATAATAATAGTAAATAGTAAATTCAAACTTAAATTGTTAAAATGATAATTTAAAATTTTAATTTAAAATTTTAATAAAAAATTTAACCTCACATTGAAATAAATATTGCTCACATAAAAATGTATCAATATTTCTATTTCATTTTTATTAAGTACATAAATTAAATATAATGGTTTTTATTCCAATCTTTTTAATGATTTTTTAATGGATCCGGCTCAGTTTCACTCCAACTTTTTTGATAAATTATAGATTGAATTTGTTGATTGAGAATAAGGACTCAAGTTTCACACAAGCAATCCAAATTCCAAGATTTGTTGATTGCAATGACTTCTACTTTCCTTTGAGTGTGTAGGTGTTCAATTGCCAAATGAACGTGTTGCATTAAAGGAGGCTTGTTCTTGCTTCTTGCTATTTGGATTATTAGTATCAACGAGTACATGCATGCATGCATAAATAGAGTTTCTTTGATTGGTGATCGTTGACTTTGTATTGCAATGGGAATTGGATATGAGTCAAGGTTTGAATTAGGAACCATAAGTTTCAGATATCTAAGGATAAATTCTAATTCATATATATGCATTCTTGGGAGTTCTAATTAAATTTTTCCTAAGGAATTAGATTTCCCATTAAAAGGAAAATGATTCATTTTCACCAAGGAAACATGACTATGGATTAGATGTATATATGCTAGTGTTGAATGATAATGGGGGCATAATTGAAGGAGGAATGTGAGACTATATATACGAGGTAAACTGACTTAGAGGGATTAATCTAACTCCTGACTACTTAATCATACATAGTCTTTGTTCATACCTTGCATCATGTTGCATTCTATTGCATTGTGCTCTTTTTTAATTTGATGAAATAAAAATTTGTTGATGATGGAGCATAAAGATTACCCCTGTCCAATTAATTATATGAAGGTAAAGAAGTCCCGATAAACACATGTAGATGGGTCTCAACAAAAAAAGATATAATATTCTTACCTGCTTACATGATCAAACCAACTCACCTACATAGTAGGGTGGATTATGTTTATTTCAGCTGATTCAATTAAAATTTGATTGGGTATTGGGTTAACGGATTTCAAACCCGACTAACCTAATCCATATTATAGTTATAATAAAATAAATATTATTTGTATTGTTGTGACATGTATTATCTATTTGGGACATGTATTTTTATGATAGTGTTTGGATTTGAAAAGTTGGACTTACATTTTAAATAATTTTCTATTTTCTATTTTTGGAGCAAGTAATTAATTTTGTTATTTTTTTCTAATTTTTTTTATTTTAAAAAAATCATTATTTTTTTAATTAGTCAATCTAACTAACCAACTCAACCCAAGCTGTTAAATATGTTTAAACATAGCAAGACTATTTATTTTAAAATAATTAATAATTATAAAGTTTAATTAATTGAGTTCTCATTATTAATATTATTCTTACCTTAATACTCCAATTTATACCTATTTATAGATAAATTATTTATTTATTATAAATATTTTTATATCATATTTCATTAAATATTTTTATGAGAATATCTTCTCTATTAAAATTGAAAAAATATAATTTAATATTCTATATATTGTTTATTTTTTAAATTTAATTTTACCGCATAACACACTTGCCATATATTAGAATTGTAGAAGTACTTTCTCTTTTCAAAATACTAACATGTCACATCGATCTGTTTTCAGGAATGCTTCTTTAGCCTAATGTTTTTTGCTAGAAGATGATCATTCAATCATTTTTCACTTGTGGTAGCAATTTGACATAAGCCACATTGCCACTGCAGATTCTTAGGTTTTTTTGCCAAACTCTTATTGTCATCAATTGTAGTAGGTGTCGTTGTTTTACGCTTTGTTCCATAATGATCAGCATCTGACTTAACCTATAATGAGATAAACCAAAAGAGAAAAACTTTCATTAAGAAAGTAGAAGAATTTTTTTTCAATTTGAAGAGAAAGATAAAGACAAAAAAGAAGGATAAATACACTAACCAATATGACCATATTTCCCTTTTTATTACTATTAGTCTTATAAGGTGGTCTAATGTCAACTTTGGTGGAGTAATTGGGATTGGGGCCCTACATATCCGTCAATGTTATTAACTAAGTTGTTCGTTCCTTTGATTCAACAAATTTGCTTAATTAACAAAAGGTTTAAATATATTTTTAATTTCTTGATATATATCTAAATTTTGTATTTGGCCTTTAATAAATTTTTCCTTCGTGATAGGTTCCTAATATTTGATCTTTGATAACTCGGCACATCGGCAAGCTACATATAATGTCACATGTACTCTATGTCTGAGTTGGAATTCTACATAAGAAATAGGTTTTTATTTTTAAAAATAATTACCAAATATTATTTAGAATAAAAATTTAAATTAAGATTAAGAAAAAGGGAGAAGGAGGTTACTTAGAAATCCAAGTGAATATCAAATGGTGGAGGGTGGCGTTAAGAGTGAGGGAATTGTTGGAAATAAGGCTTTTTATGTTTAGAAGGAATATTGAAGACTTTGAATAGAAACTTGATAGGAAGGAGAATTCTTTATGGAGGAGAGAACTTTGTATTTTTGCTTGATACAAATGTGTAGGATTACATCTCTATTTATACTACTCTAAGAAGAACTCTAGACACACTAATTCTAGAGAGTTCTCAACTCTAGATATCCAAAGAGTATTCTAGAGAATATTACAACCGACACTCCAAACACTACAAGAATTCTCTAGAAACATGACCCATAATTACTTAAGCCCAAAATAACTAAGTCCAAGGAATCAAATAATTAATTTAGGCCCAAATCAAGTTTATATTTCGAGAGGAATCATCCCAAAACTCTTGCATTGTGGTGGGGAATGTGAAGTGGCCCAAACTGAACCATTTGAGAATGTTGCACCTCTCATAGGTCTTAGTTAGTGCAAATGGTCAGAGGGTCATACATTGGCTCAAGGGAAACGGGGTAAATGAGCACAGAGGGAATAAAATGAACTTGTGTGGCAAAAGTTTTGCTTTTATAAACAGAAAAAAATGGGTCTCTTAAAAAGAACGTGAAGAATAGTGTTACCTTGTAATGAGGGTCCAGAGATATCTAAATTCATGTAGGCAATGGTAGAAAGTTGGTGCAGTATTGGTATTGGTGTCCTGTGGTTTTTGTCATCCTGATATTTAAATTCCATGAAAAAAGTTGAAACATGAAACAATGGAAAGAGGAAAGCGAGAAGAAAATCTTGTTTCTGTTTAATTTTTCACTCTCCAGTAATGACGGAAACATGTTGTTTAATATTTTTCACCCCAAAAAATATATACAATGGAAATACGATTTTGTTTCAAAGTGAACAACGGAATCATGTTTTTGTGTGAACGATATTTTTGGAATTTAGTAAAAAAAACCCTACACACGTTGCTAGTGAGAAACACAACTTTTGTAGTATGAATAGTAGCTCCCTAAAAGAGAATAGAAAAGGCCCACGTTGTTTCATAATATAAATATGATAGTTGTCTTAAGTAGTTAGACGCGACAGTTTCAGAGTGGAGAATTTTTGGTTTAAGTAGTTAGACGTGACAATTTTTAAGTTCTTCATTGCAGTGTGTGGCTAAATCCTTGTAACAAATTTCGTATTTTAATACCTGTTGTAATCAATTATAATGGCTGAACCTTTATGAACAATGACATGACTAGGTCCTTAGGTTCTTTCTGCTAAAATCCTATAATTATGTTAACATACCTCCCATCAAAAGGGTGTACACTTAGAAACCAGGAACAGTTAATCAGAACCTCAATTAAATGATGATTATGATGATGATAATAGCTGTCAAGGACACAGGAGACAGTCGTTGGAATAGCTGGTGGAGGGAAAATATAAAGCCGTGGGATCAATTTAGATGGGGGATCAATTTTCAAAGAATAAGGATAGTTATCATCAGTGGTAATGTATTTATCTTTATATTATATATCTGTAAGAGAAATGCTAGCAACATATTCTCTGACATACTTTTTCTATTACATCCTTTTTAATTGGTTTAATTTTTTTGGAAATCATACAAAATTGTGGGTCCTAAATCTTATTCAATGATTCTCATGATTTTATATTTTTCAAAAAAATTCATCCGATGAGTGTATGTCAGGAGGAGTATGCTAGAGAGTCTCTTGCTAGTACTCCTCATATCTGTAATCCATCTCTCAAATAGTACTTGGAAGATTTGCTACTGTTATATATATGTAAATTCTTATTTATTTTTTCACTGGCAATGCACCCCATACCATTGAATAAGGATAGCTATCATCACTAAAACATCATTTCTTTCAAGATTCTGCGCCAGTTGCTCTAAATTATAATTATGTTTAGTGCAAGTGAATCCACTGCTTATTTGCCACATGCCAGAGTCCTTTTGCAACGGGTTTCTGATATCTTCCACTTATGTCCTCAATCCTCATATGACTTCCATCTACAGGAAAAGGTGGGAGTAAGTGAGTAACCACAGTTTTTTTTAGCTATAACATTTATAGTTGTAATTTTTGTTAGAATAGTATTCTATATTCACTATCAGATTTAACAATTTTCTTGAACTATATATTGTCTCTGGGTTTTAAATTTTCAGAGTCAACAGGTTCAGCCAGTGCATATTAGTTAGGTGATGTTAGAAGGACTGAAGGAGTGTATATCTTATTCAACATAAGGTAGAGATTTCATTGTTGTCAGGTTTATATTTCTGTTTTCCTTCAAAGCATTGGCAGTTAATCTGATAATCATCATATATATACTGATTTCTTTAGCAACATTTATAACTTACCTGTCAACAAGTGTTTGAAAACCCGGCTTGTCCTGCATAACCCAAAAAATTGATTGATCATCAAAAAACTGGCTTAACAGCCCCAAATTGGAAAATCAGACAGATTTTGAAAAAACAGACAGTTCTTTGCAAAACTAAAATCTGTTCTTTTGTCATACATAAACTGGCTGCTGGTCAACCTTTCCAATGGTACAATGCTGACATTATATTAGAGAGCTTACATAAATTAGACATATTTTAGTGTTTTGTGGCTCTGTTTGAATGATGGATTTTATTGTCATTTTATGTCAATATGCTTGTATTGATTCCATCTAGATGACTTTCTCATAAAAGTTATTTATTGGATAGCATGAAAGTAGAGGGACATATAGTCAAGACATAACATTGCAGCAGATAATTTGTTGTCATAGAGAGCATTTCTCTGATACCAGACAAGAAATTAGATCTAACTTCAATGACCCTCTAATGGTTATCTTAGATGAAGCATCAACAGAAAGGTCCTGTCCCAAAAAAACAGTTGTGCTAAATGAGAGTTTTCAGATGCTGCAGCAATCGATTGTTCATTTTTTAAAAGTCCAGATGAGGTATTATCTTTCACAACTGAGAGTACTAGGAATCCTTCAGCTGTATAGATTGTGGTGATCCGGGCAAATATGGATGCAATTTCATTTATCTTCAATTACTCCCCAGAAAATTGCATAAACTCTTCGCTGCTGAAGTTTTCAAATAGTAGGCCACTTACCAGGTTCTTTCCTGAGAAGGTTTATACATGTTAAATTCTTTCATTTCTAACCATTCTCTTCAAAGAGTGCATAAGCCATTCTTGAATTGAACCATCCCCTAATGATGGCTGTGGTAGGTATATATACTTATCAGAGTAATCCCCTATTTGGTATCCTGTCTTGTAGTCACCTTAAACACTAATCCTACGAATGAGAATTCTAACTGATAGAACAGTGAATTATTTAGATGGAGCAGGCACCATGGATCAAAATTTTCAATAAATGGTTGATTCAGGCAAATTGGGATTTGAGACCTCTTTTACTACTTCATTAACCTAGTTATAATAAATAAATTTGCGTCTGGTGCTAGTTGCTCATCACTCAGTTATAAAATGTGGTTCAGTTGTGAGCATTTGTAACAGTAGTGCAACTCAAGGCACGTTAATTTGAAGCAGCGGGACTCAAATTCTCAATCTATTTTACAGTAATGCAAGTTTGCTCCTTTATTAATCTAAAGAAACCGTAATTTGAAATTTCGAATAAACTTTATCATGAAAAAGAAACCCATATAACGTGATAGTCTGCTTTTTAACTAAACTAATCAATCTATATTGAAGCCAAGGAAAGGAAAGAAATGTTACTAATTCAAACTAACAATGTGAACAAAACTTGGTTTTCGAATGCTGATTTGACGAAATCTTGCAAACATATTCGGCCTTTTGTTGACATTTTTTTTATCAAGTCTTGTTTTCTAATTTTCACTATCTGCAGTAAAGTTCATAACATGTAAATTATAGTACTGAAGACTCAAGTTTCTGTAAACACCATTCACAAAGTATATGATACTCAGGTGGTGGCAATCATAATGCATTTGAGTGCAGACTTATCAAATTCTTTCTTTCAAACAAACAAAGAAAAAAGTATAGATATGTACCACATGCTCACTTCAAAACCCATATCAATTCATAATGAAAAGTTTTCAAGAGTAAAATTGCCTCTGAACTATATAGCTATGATGAATCTAAAAGCAAGTCAATCAGAAAGCAGTGTTTTAGCTAAAAGCAAAACACTTTATTCATCCATTCAAGATGTCCTTACACCTCAGTCTGCACTATGCATATTGCATTCATGTTGAAAGCTTATTTTGTCACACGGTTTGCAGTTCATTTTCAATATCAAACAAGAACCATATCTCATTGACCCTATTGTCATATTCAAAAGGGGCATTGTACTGCGCAACCGTGTAAACAGAAGCATGGCCAGCTCTCTTCTGGCTTTTCTCAACTGCATCAGCCCACTTGGTTCCAGCAATGCTAGCCTTCAAGGCAGCAGCTTCCTCCCCAACACTAGAATCTTTGACAAATCCACCGAACTGTCTAACTGCCACAAACACGGTCTTCCATCTTTGAACTTGAAGGCCCTTCGCAGGAGGCGGGTTTGCTTGGTTCTCTTTTGGCACATAGAAGCTCACAACAAATGAGGACTCACAGAAGGGTCCATCACTGGGTAATACTTCACTGATCACAGGTGCTGTCATCTCAATCTTCTGCTTGTAGTTATTCTTACCTTGAATATAGTCAAATAACCTAAGCAAAACACAAAGGTTACTCAAATTTAATCAAACTCCTTGGATGGTACTATCCTCTGTCCTATGCACTTACTCTTGCTGAAAACTTTTCCCAGTTTACACAACTTATGAACAAAAATAGTAATTTAGTTCGAGCTATATAAATTACTTAGGATAAAGTATGTTTTTGGTCTCTCTAAAATATATGAAATCTAGAATTGGTCCCTCCAATTTTTATTTTTTTTTTATCCCATTTCAGTTTCTCTAAAATTTTAACATGTTATTTATATTCAGTATGTTAACTTTGTTAGTGAAATTGCTTATTAACCAAAATGACAAACAGGGTTGAACAAAGACCCTTCTGAGGCATTTGTACAACACAATTTTAAAAACAAATTTGTCGGTAGTGCATGTTAAAATACTGGATGAACATACTGGATTTACTAACCGAGTTAACATAGATTTTTTTTTTATCGACAAATGTTAATTTGTAAATTTATATTAGTAGGAAGGATCATACCGGCAACCTTTGCCTCCTTTTATTCTTTCTTAACGACCCTTAGATGAACACTAACATATTGAAAAAGTTAGACTTAGCAGAGAGAGATAAAAATGACCTCCTGAAGCCGGTTCTTGTGGCTTCAACGAGAGAAATGTCCTGAATGGGGCTGTTTGAAATCCAAACGGGTGAATTATAGCGACGGATTTCGTAGCCGTTGCCTACGTGAATGACATCATAGCTGGGACACTCTATGCGCTTGCATGTGGGGGGAATTGCGCCTACATTCTGAAGGGTATCAGACCTCACACCCAGCAAAAGTGAAACTGAGAGAAGACTCAAAAGCAGTGAGAGCTTGCATGTGGTGATGATGGTAGCAGCCATGGCGCGAGTGAGTTAGTTGCTCAATGCAAAAGATAAAATGTGAAATTCTATGGCTACAGAGAAGGTGAGTTTAATGTCCACGCATTATATGGACCTCTGTCGTCATATTAGAAGCTACACACACCACAAATCGGTTTTTTTTGTTTTTTGTTTTTGGATTTTAATTTTCTTGAATTGATTCAACTGCACTTTTAGGACTAATTCAGAACTAGCGTGTGACCCGGGTGCATATGTTTAACTATAAAATAATATGAACCCATGGGCCCAAAGCCCAACTAACTGCATTGCTGTGCAATTCATCTGGATGGGGGGTTTCTCCTTTTTACTATTCACAGCTCTTAAATCTTCTGAAATTTTTTATATGCTTAATTATTTAATTATGTTTTTAGTCTCTTAAATTAGAGTTTGTTATGTAAAAAAAAATTAAGAGTTTATTTTTAGTCTTTCAAATTAAAACGTATGCTGCAGTATTTTTAGTCTTCCAAATCTAAAAAATATTTCTTTTAGTTCCTTCACTCAAATAAAAATTTATATTTTATTAGTCTCTTAAATTCTGGCGGAAAAACTAAAGAGTTTTGAATTTATTTAATTTTAAGTAAAAGATTTTTTAATTTAAGAGACTAAAATTTATGATTATTTTTTGAGAACTAAAAAGACTGACCCCCTAATTTAAGAGATTTAAAACATAATTATATTATTTAGAGTTGACAAGCTTTCGTAATCGATGGTTGATCAAGTAGTCTACTTGGAATTTAGATATCCTGACTGATATAATTAAGATAAAAGAAAAATTTTATCATATCTTTTACCTGATAAAAGATAAGAATGTCCCCTACAATCGAATAACTTTCATTTCTTACTTTATTGCCTTATCCTTGATTCGGCATTACCTGCCTTAGGAATCAATCTAGATGCACTATTTCCGATCAAATAAAATAAGAAGTAATTCCTCTTTGTGTAATTTTTTATTAGAGAAAAAATAAGATAAGATCATTTTTTTTTAAATTATACTATCTAACAAGGGAGATTGAGATCAGAGATCCAATCTTAACTTATAAAAGGGTCTCCAAGGTTAAGGTAAAATTTAACCTTAATACAACTTATTTTGATACATGTTCATACTTATACGTCACTAATTTGAGTGTCAGAACATCTTCACATGTAAATAACAACATCATCATAAAGAGATCCTGTCAAATCTAATAAGACATGAAATCCGGTAAGAACAATAATTAAGCCTATCATATAATACATAAACGAACTAGCCATTAAATTTTTGGTTACCATGTGCAATGGTTAGGCCATCTAATGCTAGCTTCCTATCCATAACCAAGGTAATGGTTAAAAAACCAACTAAATTTCATCTACAACTAATTAAGTTCGTACAACCTGATCATTTAAATACAACAATCATACAAAACTAATTTAGATTTCAACTAAACTAATTAGTTTCGTTAAAAGACAAGATTATATATAGTCAAATTAAAATATGACATTACAATGAAAAGACCATGCACCCTAATTTAATTATTTTAAAATCCTACAACTAAAGATCAACAAATTTTCCTAAATACGACATTACTATGTTAATATAGTATATTAAATTTGTTTTTTTAGCCCTTTAATTTATTATTTAAATTTAATTTAATCCTCTAATTTTTAAAATTGATTCAATCTAATTTTTTCTAAATTAAATTGACAGTATTAAAAAATATGTGTTTTGTGACAATTTAAAATCACTAAATGACAGTTTTAAACCATCACAAAGCATATTTCCTAAATATTGTCGATCCAATTTAGATGATAGAACAATATTAAAACAATTTTAAAAATTAAAAAATCAAATTGATTTAAAAAAATATTAAAGAAATAAATTGAATCTAAAAAATAAATGAAAGAACAAAAAACTAATATAGCCATTAAACACATTTACGTTATCAAGAACTAAGCATCAATGCTTGTATAAAGAGATTATTTACTCATGGTCATAAAAACAATCAAATAATAGAAGAGAAATAGAACAAATAGAAAAAGAGTTGTAGAAGATGATCCTCCACTTTCTCTTTAAGTCATATGCTAATCAAAATTAGAATCCTTAATATTAGGTAGAAAATTCTATTTAAAGATAATGGGCTAAAAAGATTTGGGTCCAAATTAATTAAATACATTCCAAAATACAAAAAAAGATAAGATAATTGCATCTAATGTCGTCATGGTCACCGTAACCTTTCCTGCCAAGAAGAACTCATAACACCTTATGTCGGTCAAGAAAACTCTACTCAAACTAGAACTGAGAAGTATATGTTTAGTTTTCCATTGGGAGACCCTCAAAAATGACCAATTGAATGAAAAACTAGGAGTTCCTATACTTCTACTTCTCACAAAATGCTTATGGGAAAGTGTGCTTGTTCAACTAAGGTTAAACCAAACACACCCGAGACCTTTGAGGGGTCCTCTCCTATAAACTAGATATGCACAAAGTGTATCATGGACTCGGTCCACATGTATAGAAGATAAGAGTAATCCTTCTCTTGGAGTCTACATAGAAAGGAGCTATCCTCTGGTGCTAGACGGATAAGTTGGTTCCACAGTCATCCTAACAGAGAAAAAGAATGTATGGAACAACGAGGGAAAATAGGTATAAATATAGATAACTTTCTTCATTATAACTCACATGGCAATCCTTGTAAAACAAATAGTCATGCCTCCTGATGAGATCCCTTCACGTACTCAATCTTAAGTAATCTCGTGTGTCGTTTTGTACCACAAATTGAACATGATCACCACATGAACACATGCATACACACACAATATACAGAGAGTGAGGGAGAAACAAGACATATATTATACAACTCCTATAAAAATATTACAATAAGCACAATCTGCGCATATATGATAGACATTAAGTACATTATACAAACTAAAGTTTTATAAAATTATACAAACTTTTCGTGATTTTTTAACATTTACACAAACCTCACTTTAGGAGAATCTGACGTAATATTTTCAAATAATAATTAAGGGGTCACAGTGTATAACTTAAATAACTATAAGGGAGTTAATGTAATGTCCAAGAAATATCAGCATATATTTTTAAATAACTACTCTAGATATTAATTATGTTAGGTTAATGTAAATCAAATCTAATGCTCATGCATGAGAAAAGTTAATAACTACTCATTCAAATGACCAGGCAAATGTGTTTCCTAACAAATATGGTAAAATGATATCAACATGACATGTGAGACAAAACCTTTTGGCGAACATATCAAACTATATATGATCCAAAGAGGAACTGTGGCTTCCTCAACATGTGTCATGCCCGGGTAGCCGCTTGGGATGCATAAACCCAGTTCCTCCCGTGGAGTCACACCTATACATCCTCAAAATTTATTAAATGACCTTCATTAACCCATCAAGACACAAGGTGTAAAAGCTCACAATCAAAAACTTCACATATGAATAGGGATATATGCCGACAACAATGTACGTACATTATCAACTACTTTTAGATTATTATTTTCAACTTTACTTGTTAAGATATGTTCAACTCAACATTGTTGTGCCTAAGTTTTACAGCCTTAAAATCCAACTGAACACATGCCTAGGCTCCACGGACAAGGTAAGTTAGCTCAAGAAATTTTTACAAAGCTTTGATAGCAAATAGAACTAAATTAGAAAGAAGATAGTAGAGAGAGAAATTGAAGGTAGTAATAATATCTAGTATAGCTAGCAATTACTAGTGTGGTTTTCGTGTACAAGGCATGGTTTTAAATTGCGATCCACAATTGTAATTGTAGTCGCAACATCAAGATATTTTAACACTTCACAATCGCACCATGATCACAATTGCGACCACATCAGCCGTAATTATTGGTAATGTAAAGGTTTTCTAACTCATCATAGCCATAATACAAGGTAGTAGGGTTTGCACTTGTAGTAGTGTTAGTTGAACCCAAGAGTTCCCCCAAACACTTCATAAGAAGGCTTATAATAATGGGTACCAGTCCAGTTTACACTGGCTACCCCCCTCACTAACATGAAGCGTTCAGAGGAACTCCAAAGGACAGCCAACAGAAAACTCTTGAATCTATACATGCTTCTGAACTACTTTGTCTTCTTGGATATATAGACAGAGACACAGCAACTGCTCTATATTTATGGGGGAGATTTTCATGTTTATTGCTAAAAAAAAAATGTGAAATTTTATGTGGACATGGAGAATTCAACGCAGTGAAAGTACTTTCTATCTCTGAACCTGGTCAGGATGTTCGCCAAGAAGGGGAATCGGTGATTGAGGGGCTCCTTGCTGCTAAAGTAATTCCAAAGCTAACATAATAAGATCCTTGCCCTTCCAGTCACTTTCATAGTCTTGAACTGCAAAGCTAGCTAGCTAGGGCAAACATAAGAGCTTTTCTTTGTTCACTATGCCAAACATAAGAGTAACTAGATTTTTAAAAAATGTAACTATTAGTATAAAAAAAATTAAAGCTGTTCTTTCTAATTAGTTTATAATGTACATGAATTTTTCTCTTTTAAGAAATCTGATAATTCAATGTGAATATGAGATGGTAATAATTTTTGTACCATGTCATATAATTGTTCTTAATAAAACTATTTTCATTATCTTATTAATATACATTTTTGTTTGTACATTATTAACAATTATTTAATTTCACCGTAAGTTTATAAATAAGATAATCCCTCTTAATTAATTGCTACAAAAACAATTATAATGTCCAAAGTCTCCTGTATCAGTATTAAATTTTGAAAAAAAAGAAGCTACTTTAATCTATATTATAAACTATTTTAAGTTTTTAACTAATATAAATTTATCAAATAAATGATAAATTTACAACAATTAAGTAATAAATTTTAGTTTTTTTAATTAGATAAAAATTTGATTTGTTATGAAAAATATCAAAAGGGAGTTCAATAATTAAAATATTATATATAAATAAGTATTCCAAAACAATATATGTATTCCGAAAATCGATGAACTAGTCAACACTGGTTCAAATAAACCACAAAACTGACCTGAAGAAAAACCGGTAAAAGAATCAGAAAATTGGTCAACAATTTTATAAGAAAAAAAGGTAAAAAAAAAAAAAGAAACTGAAGAATCGGCAAAAAAAAATATTGTTTATAGAAAGTCAACGAAAAATACTTAATATAACATCATTTAAACTTTTTTCTTAAAAAAATGAAAATCAACCTAAAATATTTATATTTTTTAAATCTAAATGTAAACTTGTCATTTTAATAAATTTTAATGTGAAACTTTGACTTAGCATTATAATATATTTGATGTTAACTTTTGTATGTACTTTAAATATATTAAGAACTTATGTTTAGTAATATTTAATATTATTTTTAGTATTGTAATGTTTCTTTAATATTATTTCATGCATTATTTGATTTAATTATGAAAAAAGTTAAATACAATAATTACTGTTTGTGTTGCTCTTCTATCAGAATTGGAATTCTACCTCGATAATCCGCATAGCAAGGAGGATTTGCATTAAAGAATTATCCAGTTTATTGAGATAAAAATTAAATTTTGACCAGAGAAGAAAAAAAAACGTACAGCACCTAATGTACTGTATATGAATTTTGCCCTTTAACTATTAGTACTCTCTTCCGTCCTTATTAATTACAATGTCAGAATTAACTAATTTACATATAACTAATTCACTTAGATTGAAAATTTTAATTAATTTAATCAAAAATATTAAATTTATCTTAAATTAACAATATGTTTTAAAACTAACAAATATTAATGAGTTATGTGTCTTCACTTTTACATTATTCTAGGGATTATTTTTTTAAAATATAAATAATTCATGAAAAATTATAAATTGAACTTTATAAAAAGAATTAAATTATATTTTTAATTTGGATTTTATAATAAGAATCAATGACAATATTATTTTATTAATATCGATTGGTCCAGGTTAATCACAGTTGAACCAGTATCATCAATGACGTCTGATTTTAAAACATTAACATGGTAAGTATCACGGAAATGAGTGAGAAGAGCTTTTTTCTTTCTTTCTTTTTCTTTCTCTAAAGCTTAAATTGAGAATTGCAGAAAACGAGAAAAGGAAAAGTTAAGGACGAGAGTTTTCTACTTGGCTTCTGCCAAGCCAAAATTCTTAGCTATATGCATCAGCATCGCATTCGAAGACCCATGTGTTGTGATTTCAAAGAAAAGTTAACACTCTTTCGCGTTCTAGATTCCATCTAACGCATGTCTCTGTGTAAAAGAAAAGGTTAAAACAGAGGGAATATATATAGCAGAAACTAACATGGTAGAATCAAATATGTGGCCACTCGATATTGGGTTCTTACTGTTTGATTTTCTTCCTACTTCAATTCCCCCTATTGCCCAATGTTGTGTCTAGGTTCACTTGCTTGCATCTTTATCAGTCAACTTTTGTACAAGGTCGAATTTTACAGGTCAACACAGAGAGCATAATTCATTCTGGATAGTGAGCTAGGGCACACCATGCAGGACATAACATGTAAAGCTAATAGAATAGAATGATATAATTAATAACCTAAAGTTCCTTCAAAATCCCCAAGTATAGTCAAGCTATTCTCTTTGAAGTATAATTGGGGAACCTTCAGTTGCATTAGATAATGTACACGGAGTGGTTCTCATGGAGAGTGAAATCGAAGTTGGATTGAAGGGAGAGAGTGTACACACTTGTATATGGGATATTGTACCCTTTACCAAAGTTAATATAATTTGTCTTTAGCTGATAAAAAATAGCGTATATGAAATTGCTATGTTTTGTTTTCCGTTCTGATATTAATTTCAACCGTTAAATGATAGAGTGACCAGCATAAAGAAATTGTATGTGAAATTAATAATGTGAGGGATTAAAAAACAAAACAGAACAATTTATGAAAGAGTAAAAATAGTAAAATAATTTACAAAAGACTAGAAACAGAAATCAAGATAAACAATGAAAAAAAAAAACATATTTTACCCTAATTATAATTCTATGATTTGAGATATTCTCAAAAGATGAAAAGTTATCAGACTTTACTTAATCAATAATAAGTTGTATTGATCAACATTTTTAAAACTAAATCGTTTTTTGTTAAATTGATGAAAGTATTGGTTCACGGTTCATTAATTCAACCGTACATGGTTTAATAATAATGTGGATAAATTAGTGATAAATAAATATATATTTTTATACTATATTATAGAATATGAAGTAATAAATATAACACAAAATTATAAGAAATTAAATTAAGTGAAACCTTACATTAATATAAAGGAATGATATTATATGTCTTGTAAAATAAATAATAATAAAAAGCTAATCAATAAATAAAATTTATATAAATTTGGTTGATGAAAATACTTAAACATTTATTATCTAAAATGTAATATTAGAAATTGAAAAATTCATTCCGTCAAAAAAATTGAAAAATTCACATATTAATTTATCATTTAAATATTAAAAGATTATTATCTTGAAAAAAAAATAAAAATGCATATAAAGAAGTTGAGTACGTAATATATGTAGGATCCATTTTAACTTCTTAATTCAATTCATTATTGAAATAAAAAGTTGAAGTTTTAAAATTCGATGTGACAATGTAAAATTCAGGACAGCTAAGAACTCTTAAATGAATTATTCCAAAAGTAGCAGTGGTACAAAATTTGTTGGTAATGTGGTTGTGCACACCCAATTAATGTCAATATACATAAAATTTCTGTATAATTTTGATTACCAATTTGGATTATTTGAGTAATGAAGCACAAATTAGTGAATAGACACTACTAGAATAATGTGGATTAGCGACAAAAAATAGCGACCGAAATATACTGGTACAAACAAGTACCAATTTAGCGACGGATGTCTTAAATTCATTTAGACAAATCAGTGACAGCTTTGGCGACCGAGTACTAGGTCGCCAGATGTTTTAAATAATTGTTTCTTGAAGATTCTAGCAACTAAATTTGCGACCAAAATTCGGTCGCTGAGACTCAAGAATAGCTACCAAATTGGTGAAGGTGGTTGTTGAGACTCAAGAATAACTACCGAATTGGTTTCAAAGGAATAGAAAGGCAATTGTCTAGAAACAACTAGGTACAAATCCCCTTCATTATCATCACTCTATATGTAGAAATCCATAAAAATATAATAAAATATAATTCTTGTGTATGCATACTTCAAATCTACTGATTTAGAATTAAGCTTAAATTCTCAGCTAGTTAGAATTTGTGTTCTTCTTCTAAACTAGTATTCCTAATCCTTTAGCTAGTTTCTTATTTGGCTAACCTATAAGATCAAAGATTCCTAGGAACTGAGAGAC
This sequence comes from Glycine max, assembly GCF_000004515.6. Taxonomy (NCBI): domain Eukaryota; kingdom Viridiplantae; phylum Streptophyta; class Magnoliopsida; order Fabales; family Fabaceae; genus Glycine; species Glycine max. Next base: position 1,738,219 of record NC_016089.4, on the reverse strand, counting down.
TTATTTCTTAATACACCTAAACTTATGATAAACTATTCCAAATTTAACCTATATATATGCTTTCTATTCTTATTGTTGTGCAAGCCAAAATTATTTCTAAAAGCTATAAAACATAAAAAAAAAAACGCATGTTGCATAAAATCAAATATTATAAGCAAAAAAAATCACTAAACTACATAGATTTTCAGGTAAGGTTGATTAACCCTAATCCAAATATCTCTCTCTAGTTACACATGAAAACACAAAAACGAGAAGAAAAACACCATATCCCTTCAAATTTTCCAGCCTCTTGACTCCTGCGTCGCTCTAGAAAACTTGCATTCTTCCTCCGCTCTGAATTAATTCCAAAGATGACTCTTTGACTCCGAATCCAAAATAAATACAATACTAGTAGTATATATAGGGCTCGCATCTCTTTAAAATTAACTATTCAGATTGTTACATATTTCTCTTCAACTGAAACAAGGAAATTAAACAGAAAGTAGTCATCTCAAACAGCTGTCTTGTCATTTTTGTCATCGCAATTATATCAATAATCTTTATAGAAAGCTAGCAGCTAATTAATAAAGGACCAACCTTATATTGATGCTTACACGCATGTGACACATATCAAGAAATGAGGGGATTTCATGGTCACCAGAGTTAAATGACAATTGCAGACATGATTTTAAATTGTGGTCCATAACCACAATTATGACTGCAACGTAAATGTATTTTGAATCACCGCCGCAACCGCATCATGACTGCATTTTCGGGTGTATCAATCGCATTTTCTTGTAATATAAAGGTTTTTTTATTCTCCCCAACCGCAATTTGATTGCAGCTAATCTTATAATCAAAGAATGCAACTCCAATTGACAACAAATTACCCAGTTCTAAGCACTTTCCTTTGAAAAATGGAGTGTGTTTATGAAGGTTGTGAGAGCTGTTGCTGGCATGTAATCCGAGAAGTTTCTCCTCCAGTTCTGTTTGTTGATTTTGCAAATACAAGTCATGGAAGAATCTTGTTTAATTCAAACACTGCAAATTCTGATGAAAGCAGTATATATACAGACAATAAAACAGCAGAATGTAAAAAGAAATATTTGGTAGATCACAGTCCATGAAATAACAAATATTATAATATGTGTGCTTCACTACTATGCAAGAAGCTATCATGAAATGTAAGAAAGATAAAGCATAACCCTAGATCCTGGAATTGCTGAACACGTCAATGAAATCAACCATGTTGGAAATGAAATTAATGAATATGGTTCATTTATTCTTCATATGCAATGGTGGTTGAATCCAGGAGTTCCCCCAAACACTTCATTGAAGGACTAACTTTTTCTAATGAGTCTTAGACTAGTCCCTAATATATGAAGCATTCAGAGGAACTCCAAGAGACAGCCAACAAATGAATAATCCCCTGAGACATGTTTCACTGGCTTTTTTCCTTGCCTAAACAATGCACAGCAAGTGCTCTATATATAGTAGAGATATTTGTTGAGTGAACAAATAAAGTTGAAAATTTGTGCGGTCATTTTGAAAGCAAATATTTGCTCAATTTTCTTCTACTAATATATCCAACCTTTAGTTTTACACATAAAATTAATAATAAATATTTATTAAATTTATTATATATTTATTCATTAGACTTCAATATTTAAATAATTGTGTAAAAAAATTAACTCCCCAAAATGTACTCAGACTTTTTCGTTCTAATTAAATTTATTTTTTTCCAGTATATATATATATATATATATATATATATATATATATATATATATATATATATATAAGTAATTTGCAGTTAACAAAAGACAATACAATTAACATAAATTACAGTCTTCTCTTGTAAGACTAGATATATATTCCAGGTTAAATAGACTTATTTTCTTTCTTTCTGAGAATATATATAAATAACGTTTTGCTGGTACAAGTTTGACCTTTTTTTCCTCTTTATCCCCAAAACGTCCATTTTGGCCGCTGAAGAAAAGTGTTCCTTTCACGAAAATTGTATCTGCGCGCTTTTCACGATGAGTCATGAAAAAAATATCACACAAATATTTAACAAGCTGTAAGAATTCAGGTTCATTCATTTGAAATAGTAACCTCTGGAGACTCTTATAGCTGGACCACATCACAGAAAAAGAGAAAGAGATGTATGATAAATGAATCTCGCTAGCATTTAGTTGAAGAGGGTTTAAAGGCGCTATTAAGTGGCAACACAGTATTTAATTTATATTTTAACACTTATTATTAATTAAAGTTTATATATGACCTGTTAAATTAATAAAGAGAAAAAGGTTTACATCATTTAGTCTTTTTTTTTCTGAATTCATTTAGTCTCTCGTATCTACGTATTTCAATATTAAGAATAAAACATGTACTAAAAAGAAGAATAAAATATGTTTTGGATTCTTTAGAATGTATTAAAATTCAATTTTAATCCTTATAAACACTTACCAAAAGTGATGTAGTTTAAGTTATTCACAGAGATTAAAAACTGGCCTGGTATTGTATAGAGAATAAAACTAAATTTCAAAATATTTCGAGTAATCAGATCATACTTTACTCTGAAAAGAATATTGTTGCTTACATTTCCCTTCGATATTCCTTAAACCTTTTGTTCTTTGATTTTCTTAGTTCCTTTGGAATTTCAACAAACTTACAAAAATATCTCCTTTAGACTAAAATATTATGCAAACCTCTTTTTTTCATAAAGCATATTATAATTTTTTGTTTATCTTTTTTAACTCTATATTATAGTACAGATACCGCGCGCAAAATTTCTTACTCGTGAATTCTCGACAAGTTAGGAACAATATTCGTGTAAGCTAATCTTAAGATAATTCAGCCCTATACATCTCTGGCATAATTATAATATCTCACTTAAGTACAGGCTAAAGTCATGATAATGCCTGTTTATGTTGGTGCTGAAATGTTTGGTCTGCATCACTTTTTATTTGTCTCTTTATGGGAACATATATGTAAGAGACTATGTATGCTGAACCACGGCATCCCTTGTGCTTCTATTCAGCTTTCTTCCGTTTTTTTTGATATATTACTCTCTTTTTTTTAAAGAAAGAAGTCATGATAATGCATCACTACATCTCTATATATCTAAAGTTTCGTGCATGCATGTTTAGGAATGAAAAAAATTTCAGAAGAGGAGAGAAACTATTTTTTGGAATTCCTAATTATCTTGTAAAATAAAAGTCTAACATATGATGAAAATTAAGGGTTAACTTAATTTTTATAATATAGATCATATGGATTGCTATCTTTGCTTAAATTTTAAATGATCTAATCAAGTTCTTAATAACCTAAACCAAATATAAAAAGTTAATAAAAATTAAATGGTAAGATGAAAAAAAATGATTATTTGTGACTTTGGAATAGGATAATTTTCGATTTATTAAATTCAAATGATTTGAAATGTAAAAGTGAAACCTCTCTTTTAAAGCTTAATTTGAATGTACTGGAAGTTAATAATAAAATAGTCAAGGGCATAGGGCACTCCTCTACTTAATCATCTTCTACCTATAGCCAAAAACATTTTAGTTGCATCCCCGTCACATCTGCAAGACCTATTTCGTGATTTCAAATTTAAACATCACAGACTTTTCATGTATGCATGAGATTCCATAATATAATTTACACTTACGTGTTTGTGCATCTGAAAAGCTTAAAACAAAGGACATAGCATAAATACAGTAGAATATAGCATGTGCCCACTCAATATCCGCTGTCTTGATAATATTCTCATTCTATTAAATTTCCTATTGTCTTATGTTGCGTCCAGGTTCACTTGCTGGCATTTTCACCGCGCTCTAGTCCTTGAACAAAAGCAAATCTTTCAAATCCAACTAAATGTATGTTTGGATTAAAATGCAAAGTAAAATTTAGATTAAATGTAAGTTTGTAAAATGAGTTTGCAAAAATATTTTAAGTTTTATTTAACTAAAACGGAGTTTCTAGGAAAAACTTTACTCTCAAAGGTATTTTTGAGGGATAACCAAACATGACTTCAAATTAATTTTACTCTCAAACATACTTTTCGATCTCACTACTGAAAATTTAAACATATCCTAAGTCAGCGTAAGTTGTACTCAGATTTTTCATGTATGTGGTGGGTTTCTTGTGCAATCAGCACAATCACATAGCAACATTGTCCCTAGGACAAATAAAAGGAGTTGTCAATGGGACCATTGGCAAAGTTAGAATGCAAACATAATTTAAAACAGATATTAAGTTGTACTTACAAATATAAGGTGCTTGGTAAATTTGTTTTCTGTTTTTAATCATGCATCCATTTGTGAAGGTAAGTTTGGACTTTTACTTTATTTTTTTCCTAACTTTTGAATGAATTGAGGGTCAAGAAATTCGTATAAATAAGGATTCCCCGTATGTAAACTTAACTGGTTCAAATGCCTAAAATGTAGAAATAAATGTTAACTGTAAATCAATGATTCTCAATTAGCTAATGAACCTAGAAATAAAATCTACTTACAAGTTACATCTCCATAATTGTATAACTTAGATGTTCATCATCACATTATGTGTTATTTCCAAACATCTTGCTAGTCTATATACAACGAGACATTATCATCTATGTGTGCTTCAGAATAAGTGATGTCACATAAAGAAAGCGAGCAATTAGATCACCTACGAGTTCCAATGTCATTTCATAATACGCCTCAAATGTCAGTTCATCCTATGGTTTTGTGCAGGCCTACTTTCACTTTTAATGATGTGTAGGAGATGATAGAGGATCAATATATATTTCAAGATTATATTGGTTTGATTCATGACGTCTCTTGAGCATATCTTTCATCATCTTTTTCTCAAACAAATCATAACTCCCACAAGACATCTATGAGGGGAGCATTCTTTTTATGTATGTCTTATGCCTTTTTTCTTTCATCTTGTAATAAATAACACACCATTAATTTTATAGCTAGTAAAATAATAGAATAAAATATAAATGTCAATTTTTTATATAAAAAGAAGAAGCCCTAACTAACCTGCCAAGAAAGGTCCAATTAGCTCTCACCGAATATGTTCCTTGTCTCCTCGTCAATATTATACGTGGAACAAGGATATTTTTCCCTCAATTTCCCAAATATGTATTAGCTGGTTGGATATGTCTAAAATTACCTCCACTTTCTAGTCACATATGGAAGTATCTTGCTCCTAAAGGTAGTGGAATTTTCAATATCAAAGTTGGTATACCTACAAATCAAAATTGATGAGTTAGTGTATAATAATAATATGATTAAATGCATGAAGCTACCATATTTACAAATCAAGTTTATCTCTCAATCGTGTAACTTCTCTAGTCCTCGTTGACGTAGATTATGAAGGAAGGGAGATACAAGAAGGAGAGCTACATGGATCAACCATGTGCTTATTTATTCAGAAAAATAAGGTTGATCAATAGCAAGATAAACACTAAATGAATTATAAATATGAAGATAAAGATAATTAATGAAAAATATGATTAAATTAAATAATAAGATCAAAATAACATAACGGGGTTGGCATAAATTTTAGTTGGAGTGCGACTCCTGATTGGTGATTGCTACCATTTCAAACATTCATATTGTTCCTTGGGAGTGGCATGGTCGTTAAAAATTTTTGTCTTAGTCTATGTTCTCATGTGACATTTTTATCTTCTCATTTACAGAGAAGGAAACCAATGTGCGAATAAAGTTGCTAATTAAGGGATTGTCCATAGGAATGATTTCATTTGGTGGGACTCTTTATCTAAGTTTATTAGGGGATGTTCTTTAGAAATCGTGTTGGTTTAACTGATTTCAAATTCTGTTGATTTTTCATGGCTCTTGGTCTAATCCTACCATGAGTTTGTTTTTATTTTTCTTTTTCTTAATAATACTGCAATGTCAGGGGATCAATTGGTCTTGGAGTGCTAAAGTTGTTGGAATGCCTGGGTCTTGTCGTGATGTATTGCATACCATAGATTCATAAATAAATAAAAACAGTTAGTAAGAATGTTCACCCGTATATCCCTTCATCTTGATCATTATGAGTGGCATGTACATCATTCACTTCATTTTTCCTCAATAATAGTAGCCATACGTGTGTTGAAAAAGAATGAGTCTCACAAATATAGTGTTGAATCTAGATTTTAATTTCTTGATGCCATGCATGCTTCCTAGAGTCATCAAAATGGATCGACTTGGCCCAGCTAGACCCTGGCCAGCGTGGGCCGCAGGGCCAAAAGGCACGCATTAAAAAGCCCAAAGGGCTAAAAAGCCCCAAAAACCTTCATGGCTAAGGTCGGCTTGTGGGTCTTAAGCTTTTTAATGCAGTAAACTTAATTAATAGAAGTTTTGCTGACTTATGTTTGTTCTTGTACAGTATATATAATTAGAAACAGTTGGTGATTATATATAGTTGGTTCCATTTCATTGGTTTGCTTGGTCTCTTAACGTTTCACGCATGACCTACTCGAAGTCTTTCTCTAGCTTCTTATTTCTTTTCTTTTTCAAGTTAAAAATCAGTTTATGCTTATTTGACTTTTATTTTGCTGCTTTATAGATTATTTTATTCTACTTTTAAAGGGTGTGGATGAAGAGTCAAATCAAGCCAATTGAACCAAATTGGATACTTATAGTGCCCCGTATGTCACTGTAAGTTCACCATCAGCTACTATGAAATTCAAGATTCTAAAACATCGTGTAAAAATCTTAGACTTGTGTATTATTGTTCTATGGTCCAATCTCAATTTGTCTCTAGTTCCATACTGTCAGTTTTTAGCATGTAGCTTCTGGTGTATTCAATTTTGATACCAAGTCAACATTTTGTATTTATAAAAGACTATACTACTTTAAAAAAAATTAAGACTTGAGCTTTGTTTTGATACAGATCCTTCAGAACCCAACTACAGTGGGTTGGCTTTGAAGGTCAAATGATCATGATTCATGAAGTATTCCTTCGTTTGCAGTCATTGAAGCCAACGAGTGGTTCTCTCAGATATTGCAGCCTCCCATTGGTACAAGGACTGGTGCCAGTAAATGATAACAAGAGCTTGCTTATGCAAGATATTATCATGTTTGAAGGATTATAAAATTTAGAAATAGGACCCTAGCTGTTTACTGATTTTAGCATATCAGTTGTTATGTTATTATAATATCCATAGATTTTAAATCTAAAAAATTAGGTGGGTACATAAAGAAATAAAGGATACTGCACAGTAGATATTCACTACTTAGAGACTGATTTAGTAACAAACTAGTAATCCTTACAAAATGATCACTGAATCGGTTTATATATAATCGATCATTGAATAAGTTTATATATAAAATCGATACTGAGAGGGTTTCAAGATCAGTCTTTAAAACAGTCTCCAAAATTAGCTACCAAGGATTTAGCTACTTGTTGAAAGTGGATTCTAATTTGGTCTCTGAGTGCTTTAGTGACCAATTTTCTCAATTTAGTGATTGAGTTTTTGGTCTCTAAATTGAGTTTTCTTGTAGTAATATTGTAATAATACCAACTCGTTTGGGGGTTGAAATAGCAATGAGACGGTGCCAATAGTAACCCTATATGAAATTATAGCTTCCCAAGATCACCCGAAAGCCCAATTCAGACCACAATTCAGCAAAACTTACAACGCCCCATTTGACAAAGCAATAAATTGTATTAAAAGAATAAAAATAAAAATAAAATAGTCTAAAATATACAATGAGAGCCCAAATAAAGTTGATTTTAATTATTTTTTGAAATATACATGTATGAGCTTTATTACATGCTATTGTTACTAAGGTATCTATCTCAATTGTTAAGTCATGTATGTCTAAGTTATAGTAAACTCCTAATATTCGAGTTCAATTCTTACTAGAAAATTTTCATTCCATGCTATTGTTGAATCTGGTCACAATTGTGGGAAAGATGGCAAGAGCATAACATTGAAAGTGCATGGCTAATGGCCATGGTATCTTAGCTTTTCTAATTCTTAATTTGCTGATCCATCACTTGACCACTTTCGAATGAACTAGTACTCCAATCGTTTCATGATAGAATCAAATGTTGTCGGGCTCATTAGTTATCTTAAGCTCACTCTACGCACATGTACTAACATTAAGAGCATTTTATTTACGGTTCATATTTTATCAAATTCAGGTGGCGACGAACCGTGGTATATAGTTGAATCGTATATCAATCTTCAACTTGCCCTTGTGCATCACAATGACATCTTACGTAGGATACCACCACATTATTTGCATGCAAGATGCCAGATTCCAGAAATGTAAATTGTTGATTGATAAATGATTCAACCATAATAACACAAAAAAAGAAAAGGAAAATTGAGACTGCTTTGAAAAAATTATTCCCTCTTGGTCGCTGTCTAGGTTCAGTGCATGGTTTATGCTTGTTGATATTTCTTGGCAGAAACAGCGTTGTGGTGACCAGAGAATACCACTATAAATATAACAACATAGCAAACGTTTCCATACCAAGAAACCAAAGAAGATTTAACTTGAAGCAGATGACAAGGCATGTATACTATTCAGGTTTTCCCTAGAGTTTCCCTGAACACTTCATTAAAGGGCTTTATTGAAATATAATCCAAAGTTAGTCTATACTGAAGTGTTTGGGGGAACTCCTGGTGATACTCGAAATTAGAAAAAAAATTTGGTGAGGAACATCATAAAATTGTTTACCCCATGAAAGCGGTTAGTCAGTAATGATATTTAGTTTAGTTTAATTATTTTCCTGAATTTTGGCCTTGGATGTATGCATGGTTATTTAATTATTTGTTTGTTTTCAAGCATTTTCCCGGTGTTAGTTATATGGTATTTGACAAATCAGTGATTTTTTTATCAGACACAGGGTTACCGGTTGCTCAAATCATAGCTATGACAGTACTATATTTTCTTATGCTTTTCAGAAGATGGAGATCTATGGATTATTGGATTTTGATTAAATCTAAAGTCTTGTTTATAATAATATTTTGGATAGATGATTTGTAAGCTACAACACCACTTTGGAAGTCATTTATGAATGTTGATGATGATAATATTCAGGCACGGCCAAATCACAATGTAAGCATTTTCTTTTAAAAATATAGCAAAACAAAATATGTACTCATCATAAGGCAAAAAAAACTTAAATGAAAGTTACACTCCAGATATTTTATATATAAAAAAACTAAAAAAATAATTAGGTTAGTTAATTTTAATTAATAAATAAATTTAAATTTTATTCTAAAAATATTTCTTTTTCAAGATATGTATTTCAATTAATATTAGATCAGAAATTAATCTTATTCATAAAATGTGATTATTATCGGTCAAGAAAATTTATATATAAAAATAATCAAACATAAATTGTCTTATTAAATAGATATTTTTCTTTAATGTAACACAACATATCTTAATTATATCACTATATTAATCCTTTGAATTTCAAAAATAATTATATAATTAAATAGTTTAAGTAAGTAATTATTATATTTAAATACATTACACATAATTCAAGAAATCATTTTTTTAACCGATAAATATGGTATATGTTTTTTTTAAGGCAAAAGAAAAGAAGTAATATGTTATATTATATTATATTATATATATATATATATATATATATATATATATATATATATATATATATATATATATATATATATATATATATATATATATATATATATATATATATATATATATATATATATATATATATATATATATAAGGAAATATCTTACAGAACTGTACAAGGTGTACAGGTATACCCCATCATGCATATTCCAAAAAAAAACAGCTCCTCCATACAATTGTGATCGAAGCTCCAAAAAATAACATCTTAAACCCTTCTACTATCCATATCATTCTCAACAAATATATGTATTACCAACTAAAGCATTTTGTCTGGGGTTACAGCACCAATTTGAGAAGAATACCCCTGGCTTCACTCCCATTTTGAAAAGTACCTATTTCCATGGTAGAGCTTTAATATTCGCCAAAAGGCCCGTGAAATTAACTGTCTCTCCTCTGAAAATGACAGCATTTGGCAGAAGCCATATGCTCTAACATGTAGCATGTCAAAACATATATTTTACCTTCCTGGATTCCTCCCGGACATACACAATCCTAATTGCAAGTAGAGTTGTTTAATATCATTGGGCAAAACAAAATCTAACCCCGACCAATTAAAAACACCTTTCCATAGGTTCTGAGTGAAATAACGTTGCAGAAAAATGGATGTTTCATTAATTTTCTACAATACATTAAGAGTGTAAAAAAATAGTAATTGATGAGGGTCCATATATCTTACAATAAGGAACAAAATATATTTCAAATTAAAAGTGTAAAAGATTATTAGGAGTACTGTATATTTAGTCAAGAACAATATTAGGAATAATTTTTTTTTCTTTAAAAATATATAATTCCCCATTTTTATGATTTATTTGTATCATAAAATAGAATATGTTATTTTTTTAGCATATTAATCTTAATTAAAATAATATTTTCTATTATTTAATATTATTAATGGTAGAATATGTCATATTTATTTGGAAATAAAACTTGTCACAACCTTAAATATTTCTTAAAACATAATGATTGGTTGAATTAATAATGATGAATTTTATTTATTTTTAAATATTATATATATTACATACATTAGTGATGTTAACAATTCTATTAACTTTATTTTAAAAAGAAAAATTTTATTAACTTATGCCTCAACAAATGAAAATATCAAAATTAATAAAAACTTGCATAATAAATATATAATATCTCAAAAATTTAATGGATTTTATTATTGACTAGGGGGAGAGAGGCATGGATCCGTGCCTCTCTAAATTTTTTAAATAAAAAAATAGTAGTTAAATACAATTTAAAAAATATAGAATTAAAAAACTAATAATATAAAAAAGTATTTGGAAGTTAATGTAAATTAGAAGAAAATTTTGAAATTTAAGAAGTAATTTAAGGATAAAATTATCTATTGAATCAAATAGGCAGGATAATTCTCATTACTAACAGTTATAGATTAAAAAAGAAAAGCTCAACAAAATTACTATATTACCTATATACTTCCAAATAGTTATTCTAAAATACTTTACACTTTCAAAATATTCATTCCATAAAAATGAAGGGAAATATAGGAAATTGTGGAGCAGGAAGAGAAAAACATGGTGCAAGAAGTAATTCCCCAATTTCCATGCATGTTAAATATAAAAGTGGACCAAAAAATTACTAGCCCAGAAAAATAAAACTGAGATATGGAGTATACATCACCTCATTTTTGTTTGTTTGGGCCAAGCACCTTAAACTTTGATTGTTAGGTGGGGAGTTGCTATTGGCCTTAATGATATTTATTATTGGCTCATCCTTCAAAATTACTCATCCCCAAAATACATTATTGAATTGTGTTTCCGCATCACAACAGGGTGGACGAAAATCATGGATAACAGAATCATGATTCTATTGTGCATGGTTTTCACACCCCTTCTTGTGCAGCAGAATCATGATTCCATAATGCATCTTGGTTTGAAAAAAAAATACAAGGGAATCATAATTTCATTATGTAATGAGAGTAAAAAAACAGGATGTACAACAACCTAAGTGTGATTTTGTTTTATTATGTATAATGTTGGATTTTGCATTTTAAAGCATGCATTCAATTCCGGTTGCCGATCATAGCATGGAAATTAACCTTGATCATTAAATGGTTGTAGCTTTTTAAATTAGGTTAACTAAGTTTTTAATCCTTAATTTTTTTTAAAAAATTGTCTTTTGTCTTTAAACAAAAGTTTGATTGATATATATCCTCAACTTTTTTTCCTTTAAGAATTTTTAATTCTCAAACAAAAGTATGACAAATCGAAATTCCTAAAGTGTTGTTTAAGGTGGTTGTTAATTTACAAGTTTTCAATTTGAAAATGCATTTTCAAAATGAAAACTTGTTTGATAAAAAAAGGGGACCGAGTTGATTTTCTACATCTTTTTAAAACATTTTTTACTACATTTGAGAAACAATAAAAACAATCTCTAAATTTTTTTAAAAAAAATCAATTTTAGTCCTGAAATCTTATTAAATAATTAAAAATAATAGATTCAAACTTTTGTTCAACTACTAAAAGTTAATTTTTTAAAAAACTTAGAACTTCCATTGGTCAAACTTTTATTAAAGGACTAAAAACCTTAAAAAATAATGTTGAGGGATAGTGACTGATCAAATTTTTGTTCATAACTAAAAATCGAATTTTGAAAGAATTTAGAGACTAAAAACATAGTTAATCATTTTAAATTTTTTTAGAACTATCTAAAAATTACTTTTTAGCCTATTTTATTATTGTTTAAAATTTATTACTAATAAAACTTACAAAACCATGAGTGAGATTGATTTTAAAAAAAATAGTAAAGCCTACAAAATTTAATGATTTTTAACAAAATTTCGATCAACAAATAGTATGTTTAAAACAATGTGGTGAAAGATGTATTACTAATTTTTTTGACTTTAAATTAAACAAATTCAACAGAAATGTTGTTACAAGAATAAATAATGTATATATACACTATTAAGTACAGTATTATCAAACACAAACCGATGTGTACAATAAGTTTATTACAGTAAATTTTTTTATTATTTATCTTAAAAGTTATAATATAATATTGTTTAATTAGTTAATTGTGTAATAATTTACACACATAATACATAAAAGTTAAACTCCTATTAAATGTATCTTCACTTTTCAAGTGACAAAAATGATGTCCGAATCAATAAAAAATAAACTCCTATTATCATTAAATGTATCATCACTTTTCAAGGGACAAAAATGTTGCCGCAATCAATTCCAAACTTCGATCTGTCTTCAATGAAAATCAGTACTTCTACTAGTAATTAATAATAATTTTTTTTATTAAAATCACAGTAAAATTATATTGAAAAGGTGCGTTGTTAGTATTTTTTTCATAAAAAGTTGTACTTTTAATTTCTTAATCAAGAGACTTAATTGTTACCAGTAATTTTGTTTTCAAAATGACTTGTAAAACAATGAAAACTTTATGAAAAGAAACACGAGTACATCAAATGCAACTATGCAAGTGAAGTTCATGCAAACTGATGCGCCCTCAGAATGAGACTCCTTACACCCTCATCCATCCAATCCGCGCCACACACATATGTGTGTAATGATTAATTAATTCAGTTTAGTTAGTTGTCCATTTAGCTAGAAGCTGTTGTAAGTCTAATCAGATAATCACTCAATTGAATAAGCAACTATTCCTTTTAGCCTTTACTTCACGTGAGGTATCTATAAACTATCTCCATGTACAGTAAACTGAATTAACTCATTCAATACACCCTCAGATTTCTGATAAAGTACATGCATTTTACATGTTACTAGTTATGTCATGTCACATCTTTTATCATATATCTGGTCTCGTTGCTTCCCATGATGTAAGCCAATTTAGAGCATAATTCGGGATTTGCATGGTGACAGTAACAACTCTCGCATCACAAGTTTCTTCATAACTCAAATCCAGCATTCTAGATCAAAGACGAGATAATATATTGACATGTTTAAAGTCTTTTTTGAAAATCTTATAGTAGTATGAACTAATATGTTTTTCTTTCTCATATGAAAATATTTGAAATTTTTTTAAAAATTTTCAGCATATTTTTTTTCTCCACAAAATTAAAATGTGTTATTTTTTTTGTTTGAAATAAATTCAAACATTTAAACTTATCTTATCTGTTTGACTTTTTTACATTAATTATATACATAATCAATATAAAAAATGTCACATTTACATTGATTATTTATATAATTGATATGAAAAATCATTATCATAAAATCTACATCCGGACAAAGAAATAATACATTTTAATCTTATAAAGATAAAAAATATACTAAAAATTTTATAAAAACAAACTTTTGAAACATTTTCATATTTATAAAAATAAAAAAATATATATTTTAATCTCAAAATAATATATATAAACGAGAGATAATTCTCACTCAAACAAAATAATAAAGTTAAATTAAACTCAAAATCCAAATCCAAATTATAAGAAGGTATTAAAAACTAATTCAACAAATTTTGCACACAAGATGTTAAGTATATACAACAACCCTCTCTCTCTCTCCATGTTTTGGAATTGTTTTAGGCCAAAACCAAATAAAGGGACACCCATAATAGAAGGGAAGCAATGTGTCAGGTTGTTATTATCAACAAGACATTGGTAACAGGAGATATATATGCAGAATACTGCTCTGCAATAACTTGCATAGCATTTGGATAAATGGTGTTAACTACTCTACCGTGCATGACCCAAAATTGCATTTAAGTACACATGCCTCAACGCATGCTGTCCAAAACACAACCTGATAAATTTAAGGAATTTACATATACAGATGTTCTATGTTCACAGCTTTAGTGCACACGAGGCGATTGCCGGTGAGCTGGGAGAGGAGACGCAGTAGGAGTTAGATTTAACGGTGACCGGTTTCGCGCAGGAGACTTTCTCACAGGAGTCTGAAGTCTATGGTGTTCTGAATGGGAGTTTCTGCCTGCTGTCTTGGGGGCCTCTATCTGTTCCAGAGTTGCTAAAACCTCTGTCATTGGAGGCCTTGCCTTGGCCTCACTGTTTAGGCATTGTAGAGCAAGTGTGGCAGCCGTGAAGGCCCCCTTTTGTGGGTACTGGCCCTCCAACTTGGTATCCATAATCCTGAACAGTCTTCGTTTATCGCTCAAATATGGTTTTGCCCAGTCCACCAGATTCTGCTCCATTCCGGTTATGGTTTTATCAACTGCGCGTCTTCCTGATAGAAGTTCAAGCAACACAACTCCGAAGCTGTAGACATCACTTTTGGCCGTCAACCGACCTGTAAATCAAGTAGGGATTTAGTGTAATGTTTTAACGATGAAATGAGTCCTTCTTCTCATTTATCCTACGAAGAGAGATGCTAACAACACAATTATTGGGTGAAATCCCATACAGGACCCAAAGTTATCTAGTGAGGTTATCATGAGATTTTGCTCAATAATGTGAGAGCATTTAAACGAGGGTAAAAGTGTGTTATTAGCATTCCTCATCCTATGAAATAGTACAACATAAAAAAACAAGATGAACCTAAAAAGTTGAGGTACAAAATGCCTAGTTTGAAACGAAAACGAGGATTAAAACTCATAATTATTATGTTTAGCAGAAATTAAACCAGACTCATGATTTAGGTGAAGCTAAAGCATACCAGTTGCAACATATTCAGGTGCTGCATATCCTTGAGTACCCATGACTTGAGTAGACACATGAGTTCTATCACCAGTAGGACCCGCCTTAGCTAAACCAAAGTCAGAGAGTTTCGAATTAAACTCCTGCAATCCCCCTTACAAGATAAGTAAGCAGTTCACTCAGAAAGAAAAACAAAGAACTTATAACACTGTTTATATTCTCATTGTTCTTACAGCATCCAGCAGGATGTTAGAAGCTTTAAAATCACGGTATATGACTTGTGATTTGGCATTATGAAGAAAGGAGAGTCCTCTGGCAGCACCAATAGCCACTTTCATCCTCACCGACCAAGAGAGTGGTTGCGGTCCTCCTGTCAAATAAAATGAACACATAAATCTTAAACGCAGTAACAAATGAAACTCAAATATCTCTCATTTAGGCCATCAACAAACTGATTTATAATTTTGAAACATGTTGGTTAAGAAAAAGGATCATTCTTAAGGAAGCATTAATCTGCTCTTGTTACTTTCTTTCTTCTGAGTTTCTTTGGTGACCAAATTATGAATGAATGGCATAATGGTTATGGTAACTTACTTCTAAATAGATGGTTCTCTAAGCTCCCTTTAGGCATAAACTCATACACCAATAGCCGGTTCTCTCCCTCCAAGCAGTACCCGATTAATTTAACCAGATTAGGGTGGTACAGTTGTCCGAGGTAATTAACCTCAGTCTGAAAATAGATTAAGATTTCATTACCATATATATTATTATGAGAATAAAAACAAAAACATGTACTTTTTTTCTTTTGGAGCAGGGGAAAGCAAACACTTACCAACCACTCCTTATGACCTTGAAAACCTTCAGGTTTAAGCCTTTTTACAGCAACAACCATTCCTGATCCAGGTTTTGAAGCTGTAAATGTGTGTTCATCAATCCATCCCTTGTAGACATATCCAAATCCCCCTTCACCGAGAAGACTATCGGGGCGAAAATTTCTGGTGGCATTCTTCAGCTCATTGAATGTGAAGGGCTTAAGATTGGGAGAAGACAAGATTTCACCCTCGGACCTTGGTGTGGGAAGACTTGAGGCATTGCTTTTTTCACTGTATGATGGAATAGATAAACTGGAAGGAGTAGTTTTTGAGATTCCTGATGCTAAAAGAAAAGGGAAACAAGGTTAATCCATAGTGTCACTACACAAACAAAAGCAAGTAGCCAAAAAAAAACAGGTTTCAAATTTAACCATCAACATTCAACAATACTAGAAAGTAGAACCCATTTCTGAACAAGTAATTCATACTTTGTGCATCACAACAGCAAATTTCTTTAGTTATAACTCAATTTCATGATTTCAACACGCAATTCACATAATCACAGAAAAACAAAACCAAATCTTCCACTTTAATTACTTTATGAACTCCAAACTCCTCCATTTAAAATTTAAATTGCTTATAATTAAATTAAAAGTTTGCTTCACCATTCTGATGTAACGCTTATTTTCAACATAAAAAAAAAAAGCATAAAGTTATAAAACTTCAGATATAAATATGGGAACGTACTCAACTTCTTATTTCACACGATTCCCAGACAACTTATAAAAACCAACCAAACTTCAATTCTCAAAACAATACATGTCTAAAGTCAGACTATACGGTAACGTTTAAATCCACGTAAAAATTGAAGAAGGAAAAATAAAAAACCCATAATCATAAAAGTAGAAAAGGATGATATTTCGAATAATCCAAACCCTGATAGTAATATTTCAAGCTGAAATGTACAAACACTAAAATTAACAAAAAAAAAAAAAGACATAACACCCCCTCCACACACAAAAATTCCATATATTATACTAGTTTGAGAAAAATGTCAAATTTTATCCAACCCATGTGATCAAGAGATTAAAAAATTTACATCCTTGCAACATCATCAACACATAACTATGAAACCCAGTTCCGATAACAATCACAAGCCTTAAAAAAATACAAAAAGAAGAAAAATCAGAACGAGGGTAATGATCTAAGACCAACCAGAAGTGGATCTGGAGCTCTGAGCTGCATCAACTTTGGCAGAAGAATCTAGGCAGTTACCCATTAGACCCTGCCACAACTCTCAATTCTCAACCCAAAAAGCAACACTTTTCAAAGTATTATTATGAATGAAGGAATAAAAACAAACAATTTTTTTTATGGTTGCAATTTCCAAGGAAGTGATGAGTGGAATAAAAAGTTGGGTTGGGTGGTTGAGGAAGAAAGTTTGTGTCTTTGTGATGAGAAGAAAGAAAGAAGACGGTGAGGAATTAATGCGGGGTGGGGAACACAACACAACAGAGAGATGAAAAGAATAACACTTTGTGTTTGGATTCGCCTCTCTATGCTTTGAAGGCACCCACACACTGACATAAGAACCGCGTCATACGTGGCCACGTGTGAAACGAACTTTACTTCTTTTTTTTTTCTTTCTAGATCATAGATATTCTGCACGGAAGATAATATCGTCCAAACCGATTATCAAGTTTTAAAATTTTTTCTCTAACAATTTAACACAAATAAATATTAAAGATTCAAATTCAAAATTTTTCATTAAACTTAAATAATATCAGCTACTTGATCCAGTGGTAATTGAACACCATTGTACCTGGTAAGAGTAAACACGAGCTCGTCGTCAAATTTGGTTTATCTTTTCCGACTTTCCTAGAATGCCCTACTTCTTGACGTTTTCCTTTTTTTTTTCTTTTCTTTTTTAACGTAAACAATTATGTGATGATTGACAAACTGGTTGACTTTTATGTTGTATTGTTGTCAATTTGGAAAAATTTACTTCTAGTATTTTCTGATAGCAAACATATGCAGCGGTCGCAGCAATAAATTGTGAAAGTATTTGACTAATTGTGTTAAATAAACACAACACTGCTAATAAATTTGTTAGAGAATTAACTACATATGACAATGATTATGGTTAAGAAATTAAAGAAATATATGTTTTTATTAGAATGTATAAACTTATGTTATTTATTATTATTTTTTATTAAATTGTAATTATGATCCTCTTATTTTTAAATTTATAATTTTGATTTCTTAAAATTTTAATTGTAATATTTAATTCTCTTAATTTTATAAATTAATTATTTTGGCCCCTTTAATAAATTATTAACTAATAATTGTGATTAATAGATTTATTAAAATAATTATTAATTAAAAAAACTATTAATCATTAAAAAAAATAACAAAAGATTATTAATCCCAACGTGTTAATAATTTTTATCATAGTTTTAATAATTAATTATTTTATAATTAACTTAATAATTCTATTAATTAAGATTATTTGTTAATAATCTATTAAATAAATCAAAATCATCCATTTATAATATTAGGAGATCAAATATTATAATTAAAAGTAAAAAAAATCAAACTCCTAATTTAATCTATTTTTTTTCTTTTATAATTTTCATAATAAATATTTTCTTAATTTTTAGCTGGTGCCCTAAAGATATATGTTAATAAGATCATTTATGTATAATGATCATTCTTATCACTAACGTATGGATGAATTAATAAAAGTTATTTTAATTTAACCAATATTCTTAACTTCACGTTTTAGATACATAATTACTCGAATATTCAGATAGAGATAATAATGATACTCGACTCCAACGTATTACTTTTAGTGGTGCCTTTTTGCTAAATTATAATTAGATTGATCTTAAATATTCATAATAAATACATTTTGCACATATGAACCAAATTTGACTTAAAGTAACAAAAAAGATAGAATTTTGTTGTATACATCACGTTTGACTTTAATTTTAATTTTACTTACGCGTAGTTGGAAACATGATGTTGCTACGTTAGAGAAATGTGTCAGTGAGTTTTTGTGTGATTCTACAGCAAACGAAACATAAAATGGATTTAATCGCCTGATCAACTTATCTGGATTTGGTAGGATAAACTTTTTTATAAGTATTTATAAAAAAAAAATGAGAAAATTCTATAAGTTAAAATTAAGTAATGTATAAAAAAATAAATTTGGAGAAGCTAATAAGAAAGATTTATATAAAATATTTTATAAATAAGCTAATTTTAATTTCAAAAAAAATTATTTTATTTTTCTTCTTATTTTTTGTGAAACCAGTTTTAAGATGGAAATTAATTAATGAGAGAAGTGGTCACTTTAACGTCAACACGAAGCAAGCAAGAACGTCAACACGGCCCCATAGAAACAAATAATGACATGAGAGATGAGACTGTAAGAATAGGCATCCATCTCGATCCCCTATTATTTTCTTTAAAAAAATATATATATAATCTGTTGATTAAATTAAAATATATATCTAAAAGCTAAGAAAGTTTGTGCCCTTTGAAGCCGTCGACGAGCTTGCAATCAACAAATCCAGTTCACACTCAGACAGGGTCCACCATCTTCTGTTGGAATATTTATCTAAATTCATATAAAATGACATAGGTTAAAACTATAATATAAGTGAAAATAACATAAATCTTACTCTATAAAGCACAACACACATGCACCTAAAGAAATTAGATGTGTCCCTGTGTTAAATAAATAGCATCCCTAATTCCCTATATCATATTCCATATATAGGTATGCGGTAGTATTTTTAAAATACAAGTGATGTGAACTTGTCAAATTTTATTATATGGAGGTATTGATATATGCTACCGTCTTTTAAGTATAAATAAATTAATTAATTGTTATATTTATTCTAAGGTAGTAATTATAAGGTAGTATTTAAGAACTGAACTATCAAATCATAAAAGAATGGCATTATCTATTTTTTGAAGAATTGTGTCATAATTTAATTTCTTTGAAACTATTAATTTTCAGTTTTTCCAATACAACGTGGTTTTTTTTAATTTTTATATGAGAAAAGTAAATTCCAGTAAAAAAAAAAAAGGTATGATAGGGGAAATTATTAGATCAAAATTGTAAAGTATTAAGGATTCACCGCAGCCAACACGCCATCCTGTTGGTGCTTGACATTGTATGTTAAAAATATAACTATTTAAGGAGAGTGAAGTCACTTATAAATCGATTATTATAAAAAAGGAATTTTTATGGTGACAATTACAAAATGGAATTTAATGTTAAGAAAATCTTATAATTTCGTTATAAAAAATATTTCTTGTATGATAATTGATAAAGTAAATGCAATTACGTAATTCAATTCGTAAGCATAAAGTTAACAATAATTGATTGATTTTGGTCGCCTAATCCTTGAAAATGATGGATGAGAGGAATCACAGACTTCACACACACTGAAATGAGAGGCATGGGACCATCAGGGCAATGGGTCATTTACTCTTCCAGTACCGTACGTATTTACAGTAAGACCTATATATATATATATATATATATATAATTGAGAAAAACATGGCCACAGACATTAGTTAAATAAATTGACCGTCATAAATTAGATTATATTCATTAAATTTTCAATGTCACCTAACCTATGCATGTATATATAAAAAAATCACTTTAAATTATCTTCACTATTTTATTTTTAACTTTTTTTTTCTCTTTTTTCCTCTTATTTCTATTATTTTATTAAGATTTGAAATCGGTTGTTAAAGTGGATAACATATGACTTTATTGACTTATATTAAATTATTGCAATAGAGAAAGTATTAACAAGTAATTGTTTCTATTTTTAGGTTATATCGGTTCATCATTTTGTCTTGTTTATTTTATATTTTATATTTATAATTTATATTAAATAAATTATTTATTTTATATATTAAGAGTAAAATATTATAATTAGTTGACTATAAAATAAGGCTAAATTATTTTTGTAGCTCAAAAAACTAATAGATTAATATAAAAATTAATAATTAATATTTCATTTAAGTCTTTTTATAATTTGTCTTAAATCCTAATATTTCTAGACATGGCCATGCACTCTCCTACTTAGTAATTTCCTCATTAAATCATGATAAAAGCATTAAGAATCATAATGTATGTTCGCTTTAGATACTAATAGAATTAATTTTTTAAAAATTAAAAATTAAAAACTATTTATGTTTTAGATAATATGAAAAGTAAATTTGTTTAGGTTTAAAGTATAAAACTTGATTTATTAAAAAAAATTAAGAAACTAAAATCACATAATTTAAACTATAGAAACCAAAAGTATGATTAAATGAAATGTGTTATTTTAAATATAGATTTAGTTTTCTACTATTTTGATGTAAAAAAAGGGGGGTTTAAAACCACCATACCTTACACATTAACTGCCACTAATCAACCAAGAAAAATCTCACACACCGTAACTTTTCTCTTTGCAATTCCATTTTTTGCAATAAATCTTCACAAAAGTATAATAAAAAACAAAGATGTGTATAGTCGATCTATATTTAATTAATCATTAACACTAATCAGAGTTATATTATTGACTAATGGCCTAATAGCCACAATTACCAATTAACATGAAGATAAACAAACAAATAATTTAAAATGTAATTTGCTTTAATTACTATTGTTCATTTGACTTCGTCGTAGACTAATAGCTTTGCGATTTATATATATATATTTTATTTTGGACATATGAGCTTTAAGGTTGACTTGTTTATAGTTCTTGCCCCTTGCCTCTGGGTAAGGGTGGTCCAGTCCCACTTCTAAGGCTGAAAACACACCCGTACAGTGATTGATAAACGTGTGAAAAGGAAATAATCATTTATATTTTGATCAATTCTAATGAAAAAGGTTTAGGTATAATAATATTTTTTTGATACATTCTAGGCATGATAATATAATCTTAGCATTTGTATTTTGCAAAATATATATATATATATATATATATATATATATATATATATATATATATATATATATATATATATATATATATATATATATATATATATATATATATATATATCATTTATCAGTATCTAAATGAATTTTTATTTGATTTTTCAATATTAATATCTTTATTTATCTGATACCAATATAATTAAGCTTATATTTACTACAAATTAAAATTTTAGAAAATTTAAATAAATTTATATGATTAATTAAAAAATCAAAAATATTATTATGATATTAATATCAATGATAAAAATCAATTAAATCCTTAAAATTCATTATATAACTTTATAAAAATATTTAAAAAATTATAATTTTAATTATACAACTTTACAAACACATGTACATTAATTTTCTTTGACTCTTTCACTTTTATATTTTTATCACTCTAAACAAAAATGAGGTTGTCTCGTGAAGCACATTTTCCCATCGTTTCAAACGTTGTCTTGGCTAAGCTAGAAATAAAATAAAAATCATTTACTCTGTAAAAATATATATAAGAGCATAAATATGGAAAAATTTAAAGTATTATGAAATTTGTCTGTATATATTAAGATGCATGCTCAGTTGGACATGGATTATTATATATAATGAGCTGGAACAAAACGATAATTAATTTAGTGGCAACTATCAAGAACGGACATAACGTGAAATTATGAGTGGTTTTATAAGCTTGATTAAGAGTGAGTCCTTATGACTTTAAAGTAGCCTTTTAAATTTGATACGGTTTGTATGTACGGATGTGTTTATAACAATATACTTTAATAATTTTTTAAAAATAAATGTCTTAACAAGTTATACTTTTTTTATATAAAAGTACGTTTTAAATTTAATTTATTAATATATTCTTATATAAAAACAAATAAAATATATTACGTAGTTATATATATATATATATATATATATATAGAATTATTTTAGTAAATTATGTGAAATTAGTATATAAATTTAAATTTTATTGCTGTTATGTATAGAGAGACATCTTATGATTATATTCTTAATTACAGGTACTCACTAATTTTTAATCACATGTAAGATCATTATCCTATTTATAGATACATTTATTATTCTACTGAAATGCATGGATACGAATCTATAGATATTTTTTTAAGAATAAGTTTCAAAACCAAATTATAAGTATACTTTGGTTTAGCAGCCTCCACACTCTCCGGAAATCATCCGACACAATTTAAACATCTTAACTGGAAACCCCTTTCAAAAAAAAAAAAAAAAACTGGAAACCATTGACTGTATGCCCATGGATCCAACTTTATATTTCTAAAATAGGAAGGAAATAGTTATTGGTAATTAAGTCTTATGTTGACTACGTAGTAGTTAAAAGTAATTAAAAGGTTTAAATATATTTTTAATTTTTATAAATTTTTTTTTGTTTTTTATTATAAATTATATTTATTTTAATTTTAGTCTTTAAAACACTTTAGATAATTAGATAATACTTTGAAAAATGGAAAAAATATTATCTAAAATGACTAAAGGCTTAAGGACTAAAAATAAAAAATAATAATTTTATAAAGACGAAAAAAATATTAAATTATAGGAACTAAAAATATATTTAAATTTAATTAAAATATAAGCCTCTCAAAATTTATTTTTATAGTAGAAATTTGCATAGCATGAAAGCAATCAATTATGTATTAATGTTTTTTAATGACATAACTGAACTAAAATTCTATTGTAAGTTATGACATCCACGAATAAACAAGACCATTGCATTAATATCAAATGAGTTTGCTTCTTTTTTTTATGTAAAGAAAAAGTAAAAAAAATTCTTACTACCATGCTTTTGATTCACATATATACATTCTTACGATGATTCACATAATACTAATTGCAAAATTTACCAAAACATATATACATTCTTACGATGATTTTGATCATTTTTCTCATTCCTTTTCTCGTATATAATAATGTATAACAAGATGCCTTACGTACTATTGTAATAATAACAACACCATATATAATAGTTGTCATGTGATTTAATATATATATTATAATTTGGTATATATCCGAATGTTGAACAACATATGTTAGTTTAGTCTCTTAAAGACTAAATCTAATTATATATAGTAAATTTTATTAGTAAGTTAACATTTTTTAACATTAAATAATGCATGTACTACATTTTTAGAGATGAAAATAACATAGATGTAATTTTTAGAAGTTAAATTGTAAGGGCTGTTCCGTGTGGCAGGGTTGACTTAAGGCAATGGTTACTGACAGCTGACAACACCCCTCGCCGTAACACACGTCGCGTGGATGGTGGTCACTAGTCAATGTTAAGGTTTACATGTGGCTGTGTGAATTGGAAACTCATACTTCTTATCCTCCTTATTGTTTTCCATAAACAAAATAATAATATTATTAAATAAAAAAGAAGTTTTGCTTATATTTAGAAAAAAAAAATTGAAATATGTTTTGCTTATAAAAGAGAATAGAAAGAGTAATAATTTCATAAAATTAATCTTATATTATCATTAATATATTTATAGATTTTTGTAATCCATCATTAATATTATAAAAAATATAAGTAAAAAAATATTATTAAAAAATTAAAATAGAAATTATTTTGATGGGATAATTATTTTTTACACAACCATTATAATAAAATGAACGAAGAACTACTCACACTGAATGGAAAAAAAAAATGCACATTTCAAAGAAAAAACGCCAAAGCAATGATGAAGTTGTTCTTGCATTGCGTCGTCCAGTTGACAGGCTTTGGCGATTTTTACAATGGTGATTTTTACAAACACATGCATTTGAGCTAACAAAAGTTTAACTAGTTTGTAAAAATCAAACTCATGAGATAAAGATAAAAATTTGAATTCTGGAGTGAATCTGAAGCTTTAATTGAAAAATAATTTATATGTGTATCTTAGTTTTGATAAATCACCAGGATCTAACTTGCCTATTTTTTTATTTTTATTTTTATAAAAAAAGTCTTCATGTGAGGTATTTATAGACCAGGTTCATGGTTTCTTGGCACGTACACACAGACGTGTTGCCACGTTACAACGAAGTAAATATTTAGTTATAAAGAATTATTCGATAATTAAAGCACGATCGAGACAAGGAACTACAAGAATTAATATTCGTAGCTAGTTCATCAATATAAATGTATAGCTTGTAATGGTTCATACTTCTTTGCAGGTTATTTTATATAGACACCCTAAATCATTGGCAGTCCACTTGTGACCATGACGTTTTAATTGTGTGAATTTGGCTTGTAATTAAGCTAGATCTTCAGGTGAGCTCGTCATAAAAGTTTTGTTGCGTACACCAGAATCTGATTCCGATATCATCTTAGAGTGTATAATATGAGAGGTCTAACTCAATCCTAAAAATTAGTTTAAGGGGTGAGGGTTGCCCCTTATTTATATATTTTAATGTGATATTATTTTTAACCGTGAGACTTTGATTATTTTTAATATATATATATATATATGGATTAATTAGATTGTGGTGTGGCAAAAAATTCATTTGATGGGGTGAAATAATTGTAATGTTACGTAAGAAAGAATGTTAATTAGACCACGGAAGGTATATACTGTACTTAGTTTAATCAAGCTAGCTATATATAACTCTTGCAACTTGCAAGGTTTCAAACTATACATAAATGAGAGATTAAAATAAACGCAGCATAGAGACAGAGATTTCGGTTAGGCAACACATTTAGGATGGTAATTTTATCATACAAAGATGAAATTGAACTATTTGTTAATATATCTATAGATACTAATCGAGATTGGAAATTGACAAGAAGATGAGAAAAACTAACGAGGAAAGAGAGACGACTTTTAAATATTGTATATACTTGGAATATTGGTGAATACACGTGATTGGGTTTGTCAAGATGCTGCGTTAGTTTCTAAAAGCCTGTTCAATTTTTTTTTCATTCGGTTATTTGGGCACATGCATGATGTGGATTCTAATTTTTTTTTTAATCTTTGATTATTATGCAAAGTCGTAAATTACTTAGTTTTCTAAGACTCAAGCTGCATGATGCTTCTAAGTCGGTGTTTTTTACTCTCTTTTTTCATTGTTTTTCATTTGATTATATCGGCTCATGCATGATTTGTTGATTCCAAAGTGTTTGATTCTTGATGATTATGCAAAGTCTTGCAAACATTCAAGCTGGCGCTGCATGATGTTTTGGGCCGTTCAGTCCAAACTAGGGGGTCCAGTTGTTGTTAAACTGGGATTCGGGCCATGTAAGATCACATGTGGGTTTGAAGGTCTTTGCTATTTGCACCTCCTCATGGTTATTTAAACCCCAAAAGTTGTATATTTATATTGACAAAAAGGCCCCTCATAATGGAAACTAGTACTCATTGTTTATGTCTACCCGTAATACAGAAAATCTTTTACCACTATGTAATTGAGAAAAAAAAAAAAAATAGAAGCAAGTTTTCCTTGTGCAAAATTTTTTTACACACCTATTGATTTCGCTATGTATCTATGTACATGTTTCCAGAAACACAACATAAGTTTTTGTTGAATTTGTGAATTAAAGAAATTGAAAAGTGGAGCAAACATGAGCTAAAGACGATGGCGACTTTGAGCTTGACAAATGTTTACCAGCTTGAATTGAGGAGGGTTATCACGTATTCATGTATGGGGTTCTTCCACATATATTTGAGTTAATGGGGTTTTAAATATTTTTTTTTATGATTCATTTTATTTTGATTCAATTGAACTCTATGTTTAATATATTTATTTAAAGTATCATTGAAAAATAATTTAATTAATTAAAATATAAAAAATATATTAACATGTTATTACTCTAAGTGAAACTGGATTGAGTCCTTGTAAGCAACATTTTTTTGGTTTTGACTCATTGTATAAAAATAATTGTCGATGGAAAAAGAGATTAAATAAATGTGGGTAGGCAGTTTTTAAAATAAAAATTGGTTATCAATAAAATAGATAAATGTTGTATACCACTATCATTTTTTTTTGTATAGTGACAAAAAAATGAAGAAAAAAAACAAAAAAAAAAACATGTGAAAATTAAGAATTGAACAAAAAATAATTTTTAAAAAAATATTGGAACTAAAATTACAAAAATAATAAGAAAAACCAGAATTTTAATTTTAGCTAAATAGATATTTATCATTCAAATACTACTTAACTTATGGTTTAATTGGATATTTTATCACCTAATTTTTCCTGCTTATTTTATCATTACGTTAAGAAAAAAATATTTATTATGGAGATCATAAGAAAATATAAAAAAAAATCATGTATAGCACAATTTTGTGTCTCTTAATAAATTTTTTTCTTTTTAATTTCTTAACTGATATGCTAAAGTCACTTATTAACATTTACTTAAACTATTTTTTAGCATTTTAGTGACCTCTTAAATGTGTAATGAAGTGCTTATGTTTTTGTGAAAGCCATCATTTAGAAACCAGTTTTCGCAAAACGATATAGTTTTGCTATCAACATGGAATAAGTAGGTGGAAAAAAAATTAAATTCTAAAACTAACGAAATAATAATAATATAACAAAAATGGAGTTGTAAAATATATAATTTAAATCTTAATCTTAATTTATAAAACCGTAAGGTGGGGGCAACAACATTATAACAAGTAGGACCGATGAAAAAGTGAAAACGTGGCAGGCGCTGGCGAGTCCAATAAGGAGCGCGATGGCGTGTCAGATCCAATAAAAGGCCGCCACGTGGCAAATCCACGTAGCATAACACTTGTTATTTGATCCTTCCTTTCCCACGTTGCTTCTTTGTCCCATCTCCGTTTCGTAACTTTCGGTTCCTCCCATTTTCCGGTTCAATAAATTAAATTAAAAAAACCGAACCGGCGGATCTCGGTGGTTTCATGGAGGCTCATGGCGGAGGGCTCCGTCGCATCCTTGTGCTCGCCTTCTGCGTCGCCGGAATCTGGTCCGCGTACATCTACCAAGGCGTTCTTCAGGAAAATGTGTAAGAATCCCTATCCGCTCCGAAACTCTCGAGCTCGCGGTGAATTTCGAAATGCCGCTACTAATTGCTATGATTTTCGTTTTTTTTTTTTTTTGGTTTCAGGTCGACGAAGCGATTCAACGGTGAAAGGTTCGAGCACCTTGCGTTTCTGAACTTGGCGCAGAATGTTGTGTGTTTAATCTGGTCGTTTATCAGTAAGATTCTATCGCTAATTACTCTATCTCTATAGCAATTACAGTTTTTTTTATAGGCTTGGTTTAATTCCCATATAGTGTGTCTCTGAAACTAATCAGAAAGCAGTTGCTTACAAAAGTCAATAATCTTATCTTATATGACAAATTATGATTGAACGATAATATAAAAAGTCTGGAGATATAAGGTTGGTTGGTTAGTTGGTTAAGAAAGAAGGAAAGGAGGAAAAGGTCGCATGTTCGATTTATCTTGATGACAAAAAACTAATAAACTAACCATTAACATTTGTTGATAAAAAAACAATATAAAAGTCTTTACACTGGTGATTTTAAATTAGATCCATTTAGCATTTTATTTTGTTTACTTTTGTTTATTTTGGTATTGTTTATGTGGACAGTGATAAAGATGTGGGCTAGTGGAAATTCTGGTGGTGCTCCTTGGTGGAGTTATTGGAGCGCTGGAATTACCAACACCATTGGTCCTGCTATGGGAATTGAAGCTTTGAAGTATATTAGTTACCCTGCTCAGGTATCATTTCTTCAACACTCTTTTTCTGTCTCCTTTTTTTTTAAAAAAAAAGTTTATAATCTGGTATGGAAGTTGTGATTTTACCTGAAGTGTGTTGTTTAATTTGGAGAAATGCCAGTGGTGAGACTTGACATGGACTTGGGTGGGGGGGGGGGGGGGGATTATTATGTACGAAAATCCAGGATTAAAATAAAAAAGGACGTTAACAAACACAAGCTAGCCATATCATGCATCTAAGTTGAAACAAGCTTTTGATATTTATGCTGCATGCTGCAGCATTTGTTGTGGACTCATTGTTCAGTCATTCAGTGTCTTTAGCATTAGGCTATAAACTTTTTAATGGGTGGTGTTAATTTTGCTACTTGCAGGTGCTGGCAAAGTCCTCCAAAATGATTCCAGGTCAGTACATTGTGCTTGATGCACAAGAAAAGCTTGCATTTTAATTAAAATCAACGGAAAATTAGCTGTTTTTTTTATTTCTTTTGAGGGCGAGCCCTGGTGCAGCGGTAAAGTTGTGCCTTGGTGACTTGTTGGTCATGGGTTCGAATCCGGAAACAGCCTCTTTGCATATGCAAGGGTAAGGCTGCGTACAACATCCCTCCCCCATACCTTCGCATAGCGAAGAGCCTCTGGGCAATGGGGTACGAAGTTTTTTTTTATGTCCTGAATTTATGATTGAATTATATTGTTATATCCTGTTCTTAAGTGTTTTTCGTACCCTTTTGTTTAAGTGGGACTAGGTAATAGGGATAGTCTGTATAAGGTCAATGGAAGTGAATATTTAATGTTTTACCAATACCATGGATACTATGGTTATGTATTCTGGGACATTTTTAGCTCCTGCACTTGTGCTTTTGACCTGACAATCCATCTTGATTTCTATCTTCAACTTTTATTTGTTATGTACCCTTTCTTTCCTTTTTGCATATGGATAGGTAGAAATAATTTCATTCGTTATTTTTTAATTTTTACCATCTTTTGAGCATGCTAAATAGAGGAACTTCTGGCAGGATCTGATATATAAAGCATTTAAAAGAAAATGATGATTGAAAAATCTCAATCATTTTTTTTGTTGATTTTTATAATTTAAATTTGTCCTCAGATTATGTATAAGGTACTCTTGGTCTAACAAAAGATTCACTTTACCTTAATGCAGTTATGCTGATGGGTACTCTGGTATATGGTATAAGATACACTTTTCCAGAATACCTTTGTACTTTCCTTGTTGCTGGAGGGGTATCAACATTTGCACTTCTAAAGGTTAGGAAGTTCTCAGAATAACAGAGCTCTTCCTTCTTATATAGGGATTTTCATAGTCTATGAATTGCAGCTTAGCTTTATTTGTTTATGCCTGATTACAGACTAGCTCTAAGACTATCAGCAAGCTGGCACATCCAAATGCTCCCCTTGGATATGGGTTGTGTTTCCTGAACCTTGCTTTTGATGGATTTACCAATGCAACCCAGGATTCTTTAAAAGCAAGGTAATAATAGAGAAGCTCCTCTCTCTTTTGTTCTGGCATACAGAAATTCCTGTCTGTCTGATGTCATGCAAACTACCAAATTTGCACATGCAATTCCTTGATTTCCTCTTTACTTCTTCACCCTCCCTTATACTCCTTCCTGTGTTCTCTCCTTTTTTTCTTTTTTTTTGAACCAAGTCCCTTCTCCAATGTTTTATGTTTAGCTCGACAGATAAAAACAATCTCAATAAAGAATACCAAATAAGAACAATTTCTTAATAGACAGTTCTTGGAATTGTTTGTCTCTTTAGTTAAGGTGTTTTTTTTTAATCCATCTATGAAGTATGAAAAGTGGTTATTATTAATTATTTCAATTAAACACAATTTTTAGAGATAAGTTCAATACTGGTAGCTGAAAAAATGAACCAAAATAGATTGGCTTACCATAATACCATCTAAGGCTTACATAATTAGCTTACTAACTGAAAATATTGGTCCTCCTTAGGATTGTCTCTAGTGGTTAATTTAATAGTCAAGTAGAAAAAACTAAATATGATTTTTCATTTTCCCTTACCCATGCAATGTTGCTTGTAGGGAAAACTCCATTGCCTGTTGTTGCTTTCACATGTCAAATATTTGAACTTCTCAGATCTCAATACTGTTGGACTTTCTTAGTGGCAAATGACTCTTTTAGCTAAGAACATCTTAAATAAATTGATATTAATTTTATTATTTTGAACTATGGTTTGCCTTACCAGGTATCCAAAAACAAGTGCTTGGGATATTATGCTGGGCATGAATTTATGGGGAACCATATATAATATGATTTACATGTTTGGATGGCCCCATGCCAGTGGATTTGAGGCAGTTCGCTTTTGCCAACATCATCCAGAGGCAGCATGGGATATTTTTCTCTACTGCTGCTGTGGTGCTGTGGGCCAAAATTTCATCTTCTTGACTATAAGCCGGTTTGGTTCTTTGGCTAACACTACCATCACTACCACCCGCAAATTTGTAAGCATTGTGGTATCTTCTCTATTGAGTGGAAATCCCCTCTCAACAAAGCAATGGGGGTGTGTTTCCATGGTGTTCTCAGGATTGTCTTACCAGATCTACCTCAAGTGGCAGAAGTTGCAGAGATTGCAGAAGAAAAGAAAAGCCATGTGAAGCCCATCAGCAATTTTGAAGTCAAAACGATAATACTATCGTAGTTAATTTGCCCTTACTAAAATCTTGAAGGTTCAATGAACCAGATTTAGGCTTATGCAAAAGAATATTTGTAATTTTAATTGAACAGATACTTTTTGAGAAGAACAAAGCTGAGAAGTTTAGATCCCATTCTCTCATTCATTGTGCCAATATTTAGTTGCCTGTATTCTACTGAAGAGCTAGATTTAGTTTTATAGCATAACACTAGGGGAAAGCTATACTCTCTGTAAACATGATTTTCAGATTATCTCATTGTCTCTGGTTTGTTTAGAAGATTATCCCAGTATTGTATGAGCGGCAAAAGTACCTTTCTAAGTAGTGGGATGAGCAATAAAAGTAGCTTTACTAAATTGTTTGCAATAGTTTATTTTGCTTTCTTAAATTTTCAGTTAAAATTTATGTTTAGCTTATTTTTCTTTTAATAAGCTTATAATCAAAATGGTATGGGAGATTTTTCTCTTTTTTTAATACCAAATGAACTAAGTTAAGATGTTTTTTGACATTTTATTGAACCAGCAGATTGTTTGGGATACGTGTAAATTGTTAGTATTTGTGATTTGAACTTCATCTCAATTTCAAATTCCATTTAAGAAATTTTGATATAGCATAAACAAGAGGCAAAGAAAAAGGAAAAGGAAATTACTGAATAAAATTGAGTGGTTGGATCTCCACGGGAAAACTCACTTTAGAACAGGTGGGGTATATGTCCATTATTTAGAATAGTGCTTCACATGTACTAATTTTAAAATCAGAATAGAGAAACGGTACTATTTTAGTCACTAACAACTATTTCACTGTGGAATTCCACAGAATAAATGTATGCATTAATAGCATATTCATCATAAAATCAATTACACTTAAAAAAAAATCAGTTGAGGCTTTGACCAGCTGATTGATATGTTTTGGTGAGATCAAGTTGTTAAGTAAGTGGAAATTGGAATGTCAAATGAGTCAAAGGGTACCTTCCCTCGAGAAAGTAAACAGCTAACAAAATGAGTCAAAATATGCTTTATTTTGTAAGGAGTTCCCTCCTTCTTTTTACCAGTCTCTTTAGCCATTGCCATTATTATTATTATTATTATTATCTTTCTCCTGTCTTCCACCACCACCCTTGAACTAATAATCATCCTAAATAAAAACTAGTTCCCCCCAGAATTGTTCTTCTGCAAAGCACACTCCATGGCAAAACAAGTGTGCTGAAAGGGAAGAGAGAAATGTTTGCATGCCTCTGTCAGTCCAGGGTCCCAGGTATGCTCTGTAGTGTTTGTAAGTACACAACTTTTGCTTTCTTTATTTTTATTTTTGCCTTTTGGAAACGAAATGGAGCTCATGTTGCTGAAAGGTCTGTCTTTTGCAGTAGTGAAATGAGGGTCAAACTTGCAATGAATTGTTTGCCATTTGCTACCAACAGTTCTCAGTGATGTTATTTACATCGTTTTTTTTTCATTTCTCTTCTTGAAAGCTTTACTTTCATAATGTTCTTTGAGACTGAGTGTGTTCATGCCTGTTTCTTTTTTCCTGCTGTGAGCTCCTTGCTTTTCTTTTGCTTTGTTTGAACTACATATGGTTGTGTTTAAATCCAGGTTAGACAAAATAGAAACAGTATCTGCACACCCAAGCCAAAATGCATTTCCACTCCAATTATAACTATGTTTCAGTACATCAGAACCAAAAAGGAATAAAAAAATGTTTATTCTATGATATATGCACACCCAAAAACAACAAAGAGGAATCCAATTTGCCACTGGTTAATCTTTTTACTCTTTTTTTTCTTCTTTCTCTCTTCTATCTATGTCTCTGTTCATTATATGTAGTAGGATGGCGAATTGCCAGTGTATACATACACTCAGGACTACTAGTATCACACTGCAAACTCTGTACAAAAAGGCAAACCAAGATCAAAAGCTGGATTGGAGAAAAACAAACCCAGAATAATATCAAAACAAACCAAAGAATGACACACTAAGCAGTAAGCACACTATTTTTTCGGTGCAGGTATCAAGAAAGGTAACCCTTTGAGGAGGAGGGCCAGAAAAGGACACTGTTAGATGTGTTGATGATCCTCAGAATGTACCATTACATTCTGGAGGAGGGTATGGCTTCCAAAATTTTAGGCTGAACAAAATTGCAATCTTTCTCAAACCAAGCAGAAAAGAACTAACAGGCTAGATTGCCATGGGTGGGGAGAAAGGGTTCAGAAATGGGAAAGGGCTTGTAAATGTCTTGTATTTCAGATGAATTAGAGATTCAGATTAGGAGGGCTCTTTTGCAGAGTGGCGGTTGTGAGGGGTTGACACTTGGATTGAGCGACGGAGACTCCATTCCGAGTGTTTTCATAAGGAAGCTCCTTTCCTGAAAAAGAAAAGGAAAACATATAAAAGAATGCCAAAGAAAGAAGAAAATATGGTTGATGCTGCAAGAATGGTAGATGTATGCTTTGTGTTCTATTGATACATTAGATGATAAATGAAGATGGTGATAACAACTAACATCTTACACTATAAATCTTGTCACATAATTATTTCTTGTTGGGTAAGAGGTTTCTTGCTTCAATAGTTTTCAGCACAAAGATACAATATTTATATGCTTAACCTATATGTTTTTGTTTTGTCAACATTTTATCAGTATATTTCTTACAAAGGAAAACAAATAAATATAAAGTGTATTTAAATTTAGAGATGAAACTATTTTTGTGGGTTAAAGTGATAAACATTATGCCTGCAATATCTTTTCACGAAAACAAATACAGCTTCCCCCTTTTTGTTGTAGTTATTGTCTTATTGAGTTGGGACTAGATGCAGGACTAAAGACCTAGCTGTATATTTTATTATTTTATTTTAAATATATATTGAATAACATATTATGTCAAAGTATGTCCTAATTATAGAAGAAAATGTGACACTAGCTTCTTATAGTAAAATATATTTGTTTTGAATCCTGTCTTATGAAATATAATGAACCTTCCTCAAACGAAAGTTTTTAAGTTACAAAGTCTAAATGAGAAACTTTAAAAAACCTACATAATGTATTGCATGAGTGTCACAACTACAAGTAACCCGCATATTAGCTTTTACAAAGCCTAGATACTTAAACTATTAGGAATGAAAAAGATACTAAAACTAATCATGGTGAGAAAAGAAGCTTAAATTATCCTTGCAACACCAAAGCTTTACCTATCAGTTTCAGTTACATGACACATTATATGTGCTTATTATTGCTAAACAAGTTATTTCCCATCTTAAAACCTATCTCCAATTATGTAACTACCTGTCCCCTTGACATCACTTCCTAGAATAAACTTTTTTTACTCCTTTTTTATCTGTATCAATTGAATTCCAGTTCCACTAATCCAATGCCCTAATGATGTTTACCCCAACATTTTAAGGATAAAATCTTAAAATCAGTAACAGTACGTAACTCGAGCATTAATGATTTATTCTTTATCTTCCTATTACTATCTCCACCATTAGTTATGCTGAAAGATCCCCACCACTACTACTGAAGTATCTAGCAATAAATGATATTCCAAAAGTCCTAGGGTTGATAGAGGTTGATCTTATAAGAAGTTAAGAACAACTAGAACTGATGAGGGTACAACTTGTATGCTACATGGTTCAGTATCTCCCCTATTTATCATTATTACAAGTATAAATGTATAATCAGACTGTAATTTTGTGGTTGGCCATATTTATTTGATCTCAAAGTGCTTGGCTAACTTACACTTTCTGAAAATTGTGGGCTAGGAATTCCAGCAGCTAAGGATCTAAACAGAGGGGTAACTTGAAGAGGTGAACTGAACTCCGCTGAACTTGATAAGGCAGAAACAATTGCATCATTGTTTATCTGTTCCTCACAAGATGGGAATAAATCTGTGATAGAAAGATATATCTAATTAGTGATTCTGATTCATTAAAATGTTAGCATATAAAAACAATTCTATTTTGAGGAAATTATAAAATATTAACTCCTTGGTAAAAAACATTTCCAGTTTAGGAATAACTAACCATTTAAATTAGATAAATAAGTGGCTACACATTAATCAGCAGAGTGGTTAGTTGTTCCTAAACTGGAAATATTTTTACCAAAATTTATCTTCATTTTTACTTTTTGTTATCATGGGACTTAATTATCTAACCTTGATCCAGAGTTGCACTAGAAAGAACCCCTTGGTCACATCCCCTAACTCCTTCTGAATCTTCAATTTGTATATTCAGTTCGGTTCCAATATCCTGATGCAGTGAGTGTTCCAAATCCTCACCAGCTGAATGAGGCAGGAGAGTTGATCCTGTACTGTATTCCGAACTGCCTGGAGAGTCTTCATATAGTTCCATTTGCCTACGATAGATGCAGAAACTGTTAGATATTCGATAGCTCTCATGAAGTCATATTTTTAATGAAAATAAAGTACCTCCAGCATGGCTGGATTTCCTCACTACTGCTCTTTAAGTCCGCCAATAACTCTTTTAGATCTACAAGTTGTAAATCTGGAATCTTATATCTAGGAATGTCTGACTCTTTGGTTCGGTTCAGAAATTCTTGAAGAACCTGGCATAAATACACACAAGCGTTAGAACATATCTTTTTAACAATGACCTTTCTCTTATTTATAAGCTGAAGAACTAAGCCTTGGTGATATCAGCTGGTGATGGGCTTATCATAAACAAGTTGAGCCTTTTTATATTTGATTATATGCTAACAAGCTGATCTGCGAAATTATCATATTTTTTAAAGCCATTACTAACATTTAGGACTAAGTGGTCAAGTGTTCAATCCATGCCACCTCATCGTGTGCAAAATTAAATTTAGTAGAAGGTAATGTGGGCTTGTGCACTATTCACACTTCAAGTGACTCTTGTGTTAAGGAACATATTGGAGATACACAAATCAATCCTAGGAAATCTTTGACATTTATAAATGCTTCGAACACAGGCGGAAATGTTGTTTTAGTGTAGCAATTGTAGTATCATATAATGTCTGATTCTTTGTGATTAGCATATAATAAATGACCAGGGTGCTGAAGAACTAAGCATTGTAAAATCAGCTAGTACAGAAATACATACAAGCATTAGCAGAATCAATGTAATCTCTCCAATAATAAATGTATACTATCCAGCGGACCAGTGAATCTGTTTTAGGTTTTTCAAAGCCAGCATCAAATATATTAAGATGTTAAATGACTTCCATGAGTTTCATGTAGATAGGCTTGGCATGTTAAAAATTGATTTAGTTCTGTTCATGTTGAACTTCTTCATAATCTATAATTCGGTCTTTTCTTTTGATGACATCAATTGGAGCTCATTTCTAAAGAAGCCCATAAGATGTTCAAAAATCGAAACAAAAGTAAGTTCTGAGACTATCAAGCCTCACCTTCCATGCATTTTCAAGACTTTGGTCCATATTCTCTGCATCTACTTTTAGAGCTAGTGAACTTAATAACTCTGCTTGTTGCATCAATGCGTTTATCTTTGGGTCATCCTTTTTAAGGAATGTTCCTTGAATCTTGTTATTTTCAGCTGCAAAAGCATGATAAACCAAGAGTCACATTAGAGTGATAGAATAGACAATGCTATTTATGGCATAATATATTTAGAGGTGTTTTACTAATTTTCTATTTTCATTTTCAGTTTATATGTTTTCACTTATAATTTTAAAATGTCACCTTGTTTTCATTTAGTTTCCTCTTTTCCTTATGTTGATTTCAGTTTCACCAATTCCTTCACAAAAACTTGAAAACAGGAAACACAATAATGTGATATTTTTACTATTAGTGAAAAAATATTAACTGAAAATGTAAATGAAAATAGAAAACAAACCAAACAGTATGTTTGTTTTATGTTTTCATTAATGATTGCAAAAGTGTCACATTGTTTTCACTTGTTTTCTGTTTTCAAATATTTGAATAGGATATGGGCAACATGGGAAACGAGGTGAAAATGATGTGACATTATTGTAATTAATAATAAAAGCAGAAAACACTTCCGCATACCAAACACACCCTTAATGTTGTCCTGTTCTCTTATTTTGAGTTTGTTCTCTTATTTTGAGTTTCACAACTGCAAGAATTAAGTTCCAAAGAAAAAAAAAATTCAATCTAAAGGCATTACCATAATCACTAAATTTCAAATTGCAGACATGATGCTGGTCTGGCAAGTTGACATTGTGAGTGTTTTGAGCTAAAACCGCAAATGGGGCTCTTGATTGCTCATTTAATGGAATCCCATTTTGTTTATGTGATCTGTCTCCAAAGTTGATCTTCTCTGCGGCATCAGGGATATGTGACCTCCTATATTGCAATAGGACGACATGTCAACATTCTTCTTAATAGAATTTGTATATTTTGATCTCTTAGAACACCATACCTCATCTTCTTAATTGCAGTTTCTGATGCTACATCTGTATCACACCCGTGCTGGAGAAAAATCCTTTTGTTATTTGAATTGATGTATGAAGTGCTGTTCTCTTTTACTAAGGCTTCATATTTTGCTCTCTTTTTGCACAATGTGGAGAAACGGTTTTTCACAGCGTTATCCGTTCTGCATACAAAGCAATGGAAGCATTGCAATAAGAATGACTGTTGTATAAAAGATTCTATTTTGTATTTCGATGAAGAAAAGAATGAAATTCTGATTACCTGCCTGAAACCACCTTTGCTATTTCTGTCCACCTGTTACCAAATATTTTTTGAGCCTACGGAGATAATAATAATAGTAAGAAATTAGTTCGCAGATCATAAGGTGTCATAAATAATACAATTTCAAGTGCAACACAATTGTTATCATCTACAGAACTATACAAGCAGAAAATCTTGGTTTGGTTACTTTTGGTTGTAATCTACTCTTGGTTTTGAGGCAAAATAAATGAATTTTCCAATTGCCTTGGTAATAGCCCTTACAATGATACAATCCTTGTACATCAATGGATTGAGGTCTACCATACAGAATGGAAAGACCGAAAAGTAGACAGCAAAAGATGAAGTGCAAAATTTTTCCAAGTTCTTAAACTTGAATGGCAACTGCTGTAATACAAAAGTGTAGCTATGGAACACAAGGATCGTCAATTTACCTCACATAAAAGCATGTCTTCCTCTGGTGACCATCCTCCTTTCTTGAAATCGGAATTCAAATAAGTGTACCATCTGGCAAAGCATCATTTACTTAATCATCAGATTAAGGACAAAAATAAAGCAAGAGCCATGAAAAGTCTTCATGAGCTAAAGCATTAAATCAGAGGACCAAAGTAAACATCTTGAATGAATCATCATAAAAAATTCAAACACACACTCATTCATTAACTCAAAAACTTCACCTTCTTCTGCACTGTCTTGTTGTTTTGTCCTTGAATTTAGAAGCAATAATTGCCCAACTGCATATAGTCATGGTAATTAAAACCCCTTAGTGTCACTCATCAAATGAAAATTAAAAAAAAAAAAAAAAGCAATAGTGACTATTGAGTAACTCAGGAAGAATAACCAAAGGGCTATGAATATGAGTGTGATTGATTACTTTTCAGTTCCATGTACACCAATCTGCTCCCTCAGTATGTCATCTTCCTGCAACTCACATAACACTCATTAGACTCCAAAGAAGGAGAAATTTAAAAATGAATTTATTTACCAAAAAACAGAAGGAAAATAATTTTATAGTGAGAGAAGAAGGACCTCTTGAGTCCACGTCACAATGTGACGCTCCTTCTTCTTAGATTCTTCATTGACCATTTGCTTCTTATGTTTCTCCTGCTGCTGCTGCTTCTTCATATCTTGTTGCACGATCTTGTTCTTGTCTTGTCTCCGTGTGAGTGTTTATTCTATTGTTGTGGCTCTCTTTCTTCGACGCTCCCTCCCACCCAAGTTGCATGCTAAAGCCAACGCTCCCCCTTTATAATATGAAATCTTTTCCTGTAAAAAATTTATGAAAAAAGGATAAAAAAACAAAATTAAAAACAAATAAACAAAAAGGGAAAAGAAAGAAAGAGAAAGAAAAGAAAGAAACCCTTCTCCATTCTCTTTCATTCACCTTTTACACGCTCACCTCACAGATACACACATGACAGAACACTGTTGTGTTTCAAAACGGAAACCGTAACAAGCATATATTCCTCTCTCAAAAGCCACCTTAACAAAAAGTTATATTCAAGTGAAAGAGAAAAATGGCTATGTATTATGGCTGCTACAACTACTACTACTTACTACCCTCCAAAGAAATGGCCTCGGATCCTAACTTTTCAGATCCTTTGAATTTGATCTCACTCGCTATCTTATTATTATCAATATCCCCTATAACCAAGGCAGAGCATAACCCAATGTTCAAATTAGGGAGCCACAAAATGGGCAATGAAGAATACTTATCGGGGTCTGTAAAGGGTACATGGGTTGGCATCAAAATCGTATTTTTCGAAACCCGATAGAAAGAAAGAACACGTCCATGTATTTCTATGCCCAGAAAGTGAGTTTGGTTAGATCTTAAAAAAAAAATGAGAAACTTTGGGAATACCCAAATGAGAAAAAAGTGGTTTTGTTCAAAGTTTGGTAGACAAATACCTCGACTATGAAATGAATACTATGGTTAGATTCTCATGTCTGAGTTATACAGAGAAAATAAACTGAGAAGAGAAAAAAAAAAAGACGGTGGTGGCGGAGGTTGAATGAATGCAATAAACTTTGTAGTTAGAGAGAACACAGTGTAGTCATTAGTGTGTACAGTTGTACTAGGAAGTGATGTGTCTCGTTTGTTATTTTGTTCGGTTTTCTCTCTCTAGCTTTTTCAAAACGGTCACACACTAGAAAAAAAAAATACACAAAACAAAAAAATAGAGTATACAACAATAAATAAACAATAAAAATAATACTTAGTGCGCGGGTATGAAGGGAAGTTTGAAAATAACGCTGAATTTCATGAGCTACGTGCAGTGTGCAGTATATCATGGCGGCGTAGACTAATGTCCACTATGTAGTTTGCAGCACTGAACAAAGTTCAAACTTCAAAGGATCATTATGTGATTCTTGCGAGTGAAATTGAAGTTAATTTCTTTAAATAATGTGTTCATTCAAGTTTATAAGTAAAAAAAATATAACTAAAAGTGATTGATTAAATTTTTAATAAAAATTAATGAATGCTATCAATTTCATCTGGACAAAAAAAAAGGTTCAAAGGTACCATACCACAACATATGATGATGAATATACTGCAATGGTTAAAGAGAACAACACTTGTGACCTAACATAACATCATACACCGATGCAACTATTATATTAGGTGTGTGTACATATATATATATATATTCACATATGCAAAAGGTTGTAATTTGAATTTTTGTGATTTTTAAGGAGACATGAGAAGGTGCGTGAGTGAGCCAACCAGCTAGCTAGCGAAGCGTCGTGACCAAACTTTCGCGTGCATTGAGAATAAATAATGGTTCGTGAGTATCATGTGCTTCATTTATCTTACATCTTTGGTCACGGTTAAATAGTTGAATGTGCCATTCAATTTGTTTCCCCCTTTTCCTCCATTGTTTAGGAAAGTTTGGATTCAAATGGTGGCTGGACTCAATTTGGTGTAAATGTGTGTGTGAAGTTTAAGGATTTTGTCCATTGGTTGCAATGTGTTTTTGAATTTTCTCCCAAAGGATTGAAAATTTTGTTAATTCCTACGCTCACATCTACCCTTCTCACCCATTGGTGCGTGACATTTTAAATGCTATTTTTTAAAAAATAAGCATGTAGATGCACATACATGTATTGAGTAATATATTACTACTGTCTTAGTACGCAGTATTTTTTTTATTAATTCAACTTGAATGATTAACAATTATCTTGTCGATGGAGGATTTGAAAATCTAATGAAAATGTCGGACTAATAAAGTCCGCTGATTTGTGTGTGTGTGTGTGTATTGCCTTAATATATTCGTTTAATAATTGGTCCATCAGCAATCTTGATGGGAATTTCAAGCTAGAAGTCGCAGGCATTCCTAGTTCCAAAATCCATTATGTTGTCAAGAATACATGGCTTTGATGTCTGATATTGAAACATAAATAGTTTCGAATGTGTTGATTATTGTATTTTTTTTTCTTTTCTTTTCAAATGTTCTTCTCAAATGTTTAACATGCTACCATTACATTCAAAAATTTCCTATTATTTACTAGTACCAATTGTTTACAAATTAAAAAGGATAATGTCAATATTATGATTATACGCCTACAAAATATTACAAATCAAAAGTCAAAGATAAAGTAAACTCGACTACTAATAAGAGATTGGATAAAGCTCTGCACTACTTAACTGTATGGGTTCTAATCATTTGAAATAAATAATAAAAAAAAATCAGCAAGAGTAAATTGTTAGTCATTTATAAAAATTCTACCATTTTTATAAAACAGAAAACTCAGAACAAAAATTTATATTTTTTGGAGACTGAACAAAACTTTATATATCATTAAATAAAATAATTTATAAATTATCAACAACTGTTCTATATAATTTTTCAAATAGGAAAGAAAATGACAAAAAAATAATATTAATTGTTTTTCTTTATTTTATGAATCATTCACTATGA
Organism: Glycine max; assembly: GCF_000004515.6. Classification (NCBI taxonomy): domain Eukaryota; kingdom Viridiplantae; phylum Streptophyta; class Magnoliopsida; order Fabales; family Fabaceae; genus Glycine; species Glycine max. The sequence goes on along the minus strand of NC_016089.4, from coordinate 1,696,309 downwards.
TTAATGTCAGATAACAGCTGTTTCATAATAAATATTTTATATTTCATACATTTTAAGACTTCACATAATTATTGAGACAAATGACTTAGTAGAGGTTGTAATAATTTATAATTTGTCATCGTTAAGTATAAATCATTCCAATAATTTATATATATATATATATATATAAAACGGTTATCTCTCTCACACAAACACACATTTGATATAATATAAATAAAATTATACTTTTTATGTAATTTAAAATAAATAATATGTATATGCATACAAATTAAAATGATTGATGTGTGAAAAAAATGAATTAATATTATTTTTAATATTTACTTTTTAATTTTTTAGGAAGATTTTAACAAGTTAACATGTAATTTTATGACCTTTCAACTCACTTCTAAACGAGATGACATGTATTTTTTAATCCTCTTTTCGTTAACAAGTCTACTTGCTCTATATCCTGTTTTAGACGAATTGATGGTAAGTTATAAGGATGTGTTAGTTTTCTTTGTCACCCTTATGAGTTATTGTTAGAAATTAAGGATGCGAAACAAAAACTTGATGCACGAGTTATCATCGGAGACTAAGGAACACAAAAGCTACCAATAAGAGTCCTAATAAAATGCACACAAAAAGTTAGAAACAAATGGGTGGAGAAAAAAAAAGCCAAAGGTGATATAGGAAAATATTTATTAATCCTAATAAGTAAGCTACCTGTTAATTGGCAAATAAGATACGATAAAGTATTAAGATTGTCTTATTATATCCTATTGACTCACCAAATAATGGATTAAGATAAAGTTTGATAACTTATCTTATCATATATCCTTTATCGTGTCTAGCAAACAAGTCCAAAAAATAAATTAGGTCTAATTTAGGGATGATAAAATCGTTTGAATTTGATGAAGTAACATATTTAGTTTTTTTTTCATCAAACAAATTAGGATTTTCAACCCACCAATCCATTTCAACCTATGTCACTTAACTTGCAAAGAAAATGGGTAGGAATGAGTAGGGATTGACCAACTCGTTAATCCATTTTTTTTTCTTTTAGGGGATATTTAATGTTCATAATTTAAAAAATGATATGCATTAATTTTATTTTTTTTGCATTGATGTAAAATATTTAAACAATTCTTTAGACTTATAATTGATTTATTTAATATTTTGGCATTTGTGGATAAAAGTGAAAATAAGCCAAGCTCGCAATAAGGATCTATGACTCAACTTATACCAGACCAAGCTATGCCAAGCTTGTATAGGAAATAAATTAGACTAATGCTTTTATAAAAGCCTATTTAATTATAAAAATGGTTAAACTTTAATTCATTCAAAAAAGTCTTTTAGACCTAATAGACCGACCTATAGGTAAATATAAATTATATTTTAATTTTATTGGCATTATTATTATATTAAATTTTTATAATACATTTAAATAATATATTCATTTATCTTTTTAAATGCTGAGCCTATAGATATACATAAGGAATCAAACCTATAAACTTATTAGACGATAAATTTATGCTATATATACTTAGAGACTATTACAAAATATATAGACTTTTAAATAAGTAATCTTGAAAGTTATATCGGGATTTAAAACTAAAATTATATCATATAAATATGTTAGACTACTCAACTCTTATAAAATTGAACCAACTTATTGTTGTCATTGTTCCATTCCTTAAGTAAAAATACTTTTAGCTATCATATTTTGTTTTACATTTAAAGTTTCAACATCGCAATAAATCTAAAGGATAAGATTTGAATTAAGAAATAGATTTTAGAAACTAAAACGGATATCTCAAACAATTTCAATAATAAGGTTCATTGATATTTTTGGTATAGCATATGCTATGAGACATACAATCTAAGTTTTTTTTTTCCAAATGACTATATATTCTTTTAGCGTATTTAATGATATGTCATACCTATTTAAATTTTTTAATATTAAACAAGCCTTTAAATAGGTTAATAGACTTACACATACTACTGTTTAGTTGGTGTTAAAGTGATAAAATACTTTTATGACTTTTTGTTGTGTCTAGACTTTATTAGAAACTGGTATTTTATTCTATGCATTATATTGGATAAATGTTTATTTTATATATTTAAAATTTATAATAAATAAATATTTTTAAATATATAATTATATTTTAGATGTCCAATGAATAATTTAAATTGATTTAAAGTTGACTATTGATAATTTTTTTATTGAAATTTAATTTAGAGATGGAGATAAAAGACATAGATTAAAATCAAACAAAATAATTGTTTCATAAATTAAAATTAATTTATGTACCTCAAATTTTTTTAGAAGAATTCTTTTTAAATTTTCTTAAACTGTAGTGCATAAATTCATTTTAATTTATATGATTTTTTTAATTTATTTTGAAGTCATTTATTTTGTTCCCTTACAAAAATTTGTTGAAACATTATCCGAATTTATCCTTATCATAAAGATATAACTAGCGAAAAAGTCATATCCAACATCATCTTTAATTAGCTAGGTAAAAGTTTCTCCAACAAGATTTGTTTTACCAACATGTTTCTCAATCCAAGGTTTTGAGTTATCCCTTGTAACTTGTAAGGGAATGCTAACATTTTTCTGATGTGTTGAAAACTAATCTTCTAAGTGTTCTCTCTTGCCATATTTTTCAAATGAATTGCTTTCAACCGCACAATATGCATGAAGTCTACAGTCTACCAGCCTTTCCTCAAGTTAGAAATTCTCTGTTTTGCTAATTCTAGACCTTCCGTCAAAAAGATCCAATGCAATATTTTCAAATTCGACCGTTACATATATAATAAAAAGTCCAACTTTCGGCCTAATATAATGAGGATAAAGAATGCTACATCCAATGATTTAACATACCATTACAATAAATGACGCAATTAAAGCTTAAGGTCAATTTAATTAACCATGGACATCCCAAAATTAAAGAAACCCTAGTTGCTTTAAATTGAAAATAATAAAACAACATGACGGAAAGAGAGGGTATTGGCATGAGCCCACAGCGATATGACCTAAACCTAACAACGCTGGAATTTAGGATAGATTTGCACTTTCATTAATCAAATTTGACACACTATGTAGCATCGTGGGCCTCAAAATATAGCCTATGGGTGATTATTTGATAAACCTCAATTTAAAATATTAAATAAAATACTACTAACGTATTTCTATATGTAGTCATTGTTGATAGATGATAGGTGTAGACAAAGTATGTGTAACTGTAGCACATATGTTTGGTAGAAAAAGCCAAGCCACTAAACCCTTCAATGTGCAGCCAAAAACTATTTTAAAAAATAGTGTTTATTAATTAAACATAATTTTACGGTACTAACCTATGATATCTTAATTAACTTTCCCATGTTGGGTTCATAAACCAACGGTTTTACCTACCAGATCCACCATTTCCTACGTGGACAAGAAGTTGGTGTGCCACGTGGAGAGTTCAAAAAGAGAGTGCATACTAATAAACTGCACAAGTGAAGTGAGAGCCACCTTATCTAGCTTTTTGAATCTTGAAATGGTGGAGCCCTAAGGATGGCATAAAACTACAAAATGGCCACCTCATTGTTCCCTGTCTTGACACCCAAATCTCCCGCCAAAAGAGACCCATTTGATGGCCAAAACCCATGTCTCTACTCATACAAATTGGACCTATCAAAGATTTTTTTTTTCAAATAAATAAATTGGTATAATTTACTTAATAATCTTCTGAGTAAGAAATGATACACAATTACACGTTCAAAGGAAAGGGGAAAAAGAGGATGAAAAAGAGGAAAGGTAATAATATACAAAGGAGCTGTAAGTAGGAAAAAATGTGAATAACATTTAGAAACAGATGCTTTTAGTAGAGGGAATCTGAAGCTGAACTTCAAGTAAATAAAGGAAAATGAAAAGGTAAATAAAAATTATTAGGTGAAAAAGGGGTAGTGATAAGGGTATAGTCGGTGATATTTTGTCTAGTCACTTTGTGGTAACCCTATGGAAAGAAAATGTTTTTCTTATATATAGTATACACAATACATGACCCTATGCTTAAAAAAAGAGCAAATATGTTTTAAAATTTTTCAAATAGAGCACACCCTCACAAGCCACGAATTTGTCATTTTTCGGCTATTGATTGAACATGGGCACTTAGTCCTTGGTCCTCTCTCCTTGTCCTGGCTTGACCCTATCAACCTATAGCCTCCTCTTTTATGTATTCTATTTGTTAATATTGTGTTAATGGGGTTATGAATATATGATAAAGTTGCTACTAAAACGCGTTGATATTGATTTAATCTTTGACAAATCGCACGCGAAGGGATTAATTGGACCCATTGCTTTGTATTTTGAATTTTATTCATATTATATATATCCAATCCAATATATATAAATATGTGATGCATGTATGTAAGTAAACAAATAATAATAATAATAATAATTCCCAGGTGTACAATAGAATAATTTCAAAACGTTCAATCACCGGGGCCAAAATGGTTATACAGTAGTCTTACATAGGGTCCTAGCAATTCTAATTTTTGTACCATCTACAGTTATGAAATTGGTGACGAGACATGCAAAGCCAGAGAGAAAGGAAGAGAATTTGGGTCATTGTTGTGGAAATTGTAATGAGCACTTGGGAGCGGAATGGCATTTTATGAGTGTCTGAACTTCCCACCTTATATTGTTTTGTGAGAATCATAATAGTCATGGCCATGACATGTACAGGAAAGTTTGGCAAAATTGCATATCCTAAGTATTAAAGGGTCCCTTCAAAAAATGGACTGATTATAACCTTTCAAATACTATGGCCAGTTTGATAGACTTTTAGAAGGGGGTCTATTTAATTTATATGGACATTTCCTACCCCTCCACAATGAAATATTAAAATCAAGATAATGATAAACCAAGTGGGGAAATTGGTATAATTTCACTGGCTTTTTTCTAGCTAATTGAAGGTTTATTAATTAAGGACCCATCATTAATGATGTTTGATGTTTTAGGTTCTTGCATCGATCAATGCTTATCTGTAACATATTTTCAAAAGATTTCTCGAATGTGTTTGAGAAATTAATTGTTGCTTGTGTAGCATCCTTGCGATCTGTCCAAGAGGTGATACCAATTTGAACATAATTATATAAAGTATGTTTAGTGACGTAGAAATGGCCAATATTGAGGCAAAAAAAAACTGGTATAAGTTTCTAATATCATCAGCTAGAGACAGATTAACAACCCGTGTCATTGAGCCTAATGACACCAAAATTAAATCAATATTATGATGGCAAAGACTATTAGGAGCTTAGTGGAGAGGCCCAAGTTCCCAAAGAGATTGATATTTGATTGGATGGGGAGGGTCTTGTATGCATATTCTTTTTATAAGCCCTTCATCATGTCAAACCCCAGCGGCCACCCAATCAATTGCATATTGCCAAGTGTCCCCACTCTTTGAGCCCTTAATTTCTTTAGCCCAAAATCAGGGAAGAAAAATCAAAATTAATGAATAAGACATAAAGGAAAGAAAAAAAGTGATCAACCGGGTAGACACACATTAGTAACTTTCTCTCTTAATAAAGTAGTTCAGGATTTGAATCTTAATTAATCTTTGGGTATGAAATAAAAATCGTATCAGAAGAAAAATATTTATCTTATGTATTCATAGGTCCCGACAAAGATTAATCATTGTTTTCGAAAAAAGAATATCCACTTCGTACTGATACCATAATAAAAAAAACTTAAGCACTTTTCTGGATAGGCTCTTCAAACTATATATATTCTTAACAAAAAGAAATAAATGTGAATCATTAAGTACTACTAATATTCAATGACCATATGATAACTTGCATCTTAGTTGGCCTAATGGAGAATCCCCTAGACATTTGATTTGGCACTAGTTTACTTTTACCAGAACTTACTCTATTTTTCCTTTGGTTTTATTCACTATCTCATCACTTTACACTTACTTGTGACCACATAGGTCACAGCAGAGGGGGGTCACTTTTATTTGGAACAGATTTGGTTAATCTGAATTGTACCTTTTGTTTTCACTATGACTTGCTTTCACCCCCTTATACATGGCCTATGTGTATGGTCATATATCAATCTGAAACAGTGAAACTGCTGAAAATCTAAAGCGAATACCATCTTTGAACTTCTTGTGTTGCTATGGTTTATGGGAGTGTAAAGTTTGCTTTTGCTTGGCCTCATTTGTTTTTTTTCTTACTATGACCAAATACAGGTCCCTAATAATCTTTACCCGTTTTACATTTGGAAAAGTTATATATTTTGATAATATATATATATATATATATATATATATATATATATATATATATATGGGGAAGTAATCATTCCCGTTCTTAAATTCTCTGAGAAATAGAATACAACAAAACCAAAAAGCATGTGGAAAAGGGAGAAAAAAACAAAATTAAAGCTAACAAAGGGAATATGAATATGTGATATATATATATATATATATATATATATATATATATAAATAGAGTTTCAGAAACAGCTTTAATTTACAGGATAGAGGGTCCAAATATGCATGAAGGAACATGATACATAATCTCAGGCACTTGGTTTCTTAAGCACGTTTTCTGGTCCTTCGTTATTCTTGCATAAGAAAAGCAATGTGTCTGGGGACAACTTTGTCTGGTGAACTGCCTTTTCAAATAGGGGATACTATGTGAACTGTGTTTAATTTTTGGCTAAGTACAGATTAATTTGTCTTGTTGTTTGTGCTTTCTTTTTGACATTCCAGTGATAAGCTATTCAATACAACTTAATCCCTCAACTTTTCTTTCTAAAAGCCGCAGTTAAGATTTGTTTACGCTCCTTCATGCCCTTTTAGCTAAACCAATTTGGACTTGCCAAAAAAGAGGACAAGAAGGTCCAAAAAGAAGACTGGAAAAGAGAGAGTGTTTTACCCTACGTATAAAGTTTCATTTTATGAAAATTGTTCAACAACCACATACCCAAAAAAAAAAAAGAGAAAAGAAAAGTACAAGCAGCTAGCTAAACTTTTTACTTATGCTCCTCAGTCATTTAATTGTTTGTTATCCCTCTTCTCTCACTCTCTCTCTCCAAGTACTATAAACTACCTTATTGTGTCACATGGTTACTTTTCAGTTAACAGTCATCTGGAACATGAACAAGAATGGAGATAACTAATCTATATCACTTTTTCTTGCTAATGCAAGGCCAAATGCATATATAGTTCAAAAGTGTCTAATCTAAGTCAAATTGGCCAAATGAAAAGCAGAGCCACTTTGGCCTATTTTGTGGATGAGCATAGTTTTTTCAGAGAATTAATAAAAAAGCACTATTAACAAAGCAAAATGATGAATTAAGTAATTGACTGGTCCTTTAATTTCATATTGTTAAGTGCTTTTTCAGTCCTATGAAGAAGAGACGGAGGTAAAAAAAAGTATATTAGAGAAAGTTATCAAGAGGAATTTTATGACAAATAACATTTCTGAAACTTTGGTCTTTACTAAGCTGAATGACATTGTATGATCTATGTAGTTGACTTCACTTAATGAGATAAGACTTTGTAATTGTAATGGTAATGGTACTTTCCATTAATTGTCCCAATTTGTCACCTAAAAATTGTATAATACAATAAGGTGGTTAATTGTTAAAGAAGGTAGAAGATGTAATTAAATTTGAAAAAAAAAACATTTTCTGCTGAAGAAGTTGGCAGAATGAATGTGAACTTGGCTAATCTAAAGTAGCTTATTGCATTACAAGTGGCATGAACCAAAATCAAACTTGGCACAACATGAAACAGTACTGTCCCTACTAAAATCCCCCCTTTTTTCTTTATTTCCATTTCTAACGCAATGAACAAAAGGAAAAAAAAATTTCTTTGATTGATCCCATATGAAAAAAGAAACAGGGAACAGAGGCCCCACGTGTGGAACAGAATTTGAAGCTCATGCTATTATATTTTATCTATTTTTAGCTTTATGTAGATGTTGGGGTTCGTCTACTTGGGATTCCTACATCCTTGTGGGAACCATCCTTTTGATATTAGAGCCACCTTTTCAATTTGGCTGTGGATTTTTCACTTCACTCACTTTCTCTCCCTATCTTTTCTACTTAGCACGCTCTTGCAAAAGAAAAAGGTTTAGGAATCCTATGCCCCCTCCTTATATTCCCATAGTTTGGTTCTTTTTGCAGTATCCCTTTTGAAGATAATAATAATCATAATAATATTCCTTCCCATCCCGTGTTATTATCATTCTCATGTCATGTATTTCCTTTCAACAACTCATCACTGCTTCAAATTATGTTACTGATTTTACGTAACTGAATATGCAGAAGCTTCTGTCTGTTCAGAAAACCACTATTGTGATCATACACTTATCTTGTCACTGTACCATTCTACTTATTATTATATATGACGTATATATGCCCAAATATATTATACTATTATTTAATCAAAACCAAAGTTTTATTTTGGTTCACTCATTTCATAAACTTTATGATGATATATTCAATTCAAAGTTCAAAACCTACAAATTTGTTCAACAATCTTTCCAATTGATGTGCTCAACAAATTTGTGATGATTGTGACACTACCAGCTTAAGCTTCCTATTGACATGTTTGTTTGAATTCAAACATAAAGATATTGAGATTACCTAATTTAATTTCATTGGAGTTGCAGACCCTATAGTATAAGTTAAAGGGAATCCAATAATAATCGAGAAAGTTTGTTTTTTGGTCATGTACAAAGAAAGTGACATTTCTTCACTTCCTAAATTAAATTCCCGCCAGCATAATGAGTATTTAAGTATAAATCAATAGTGCTGTTTCTTAATGGCCACGAAATAGTGACCTCTAAGTAGATGAAATTATTACCATTTGATTAATATATATATTGTGGGGAAGTTGCTAGTGTTTTTTTTTATCAATAGGTGAATGATGTTTGTTGTATAAGCTATGAGTTGTGATAACAAGATTAATGCTATATATTACATGTTGTGTTGAATGAAATTTTGATTTTGACCTAAGCTTTAAAGGGTGAGGTGAGTGAGGGTTGCTTTGGATAAGGAGAGTGAGTGTTGGGGCCTAATAGCTAAGCAGAACTCTGCAAAGTGCCAAAGAGGAACTGAGGATTGGAAAAACATTCTGTCATATTCCAAATGGGTCTATCTCTTTAGCATCTTTCAATAAAGAAGGCACTTAAATAGAACAGCTCATATGGCCGAGGCAGGCAATTTCTCTGCTACACACATGACTTGACATCACCTCTTTCTTTCTCATTACACCCCCAAAGGCACACACTGCTGCTGCATAGTTTTGCTTTTGTCTGAGGAATAAAAATTAAAAAAAAAACTATTTTTAATTTATTTTTTTAATTTTTTTATGTATAGGGAAATTAAAACTAGGAATGAGGACTGCTGGAGCATGGTCAAAAGACCCAATGAAGCAGTAACCCCAGTTTTCAGTTCCTTTATTTGTGGCTTGAGGTTGGTCCATTTTGCTTCTTTTCTTTTGAACTGACAGAGTGTATCAGATGATAACCATTGATGAGGAAAGTATGGGAATGACCAAGTGTGGGACTTGATTCTATTTTGTCAGTCCAAACATTTTGAAGGAGATGCATAGTTGTCCCAACCCACTTGTGTAAAATATCGTCTCTTGCCACTGCCCACTTAATCATCACTGCTTGGGAATTGAGGGACCTATAAGCTACATGTATTAAATTTTTAATAGCTTCGGTGAAAGTGATTAATTGGTAGGTTGATGCAGGGGAGTTTCGAAATTGTTACATGAGCATTGGATCACTACTCTAATATGACTTTCACAATCTAAGGTTTTAAAAAAAGTGTTCGCGACTTCGATTTTGTCCAAAACATAAGGTTTTTGGGGGTGTTTGTGACACTGCATTTGCTTGTAATTTCCAGCAATATCAAGAAACACGATAAACTATAACCATGACTGCGATTTAAAACCTTGATAACAATGACTAGTGTAGACTTCCATTGTAATTTTGTTTAATACACTCTCTGATCTACTACTGGTTAAATTAGTAAGACTCGTTAAATAAGATATGAGAGTCATGCAATTTCTTGATTTCTAATAAATTTTAGTAACTACTATAGAGTGTTTTAGAGAATATATAGTTAATAATTTTCTTTTGTAATTTAAAACCTAAATCCACCCTCAAAGAGATTATGGGGGTAAAAGTTAAAAATGACTTAAGAGATGAAAAAAGGAATGTAAAAACTAGGATAAGAACAAGCGAGAGTGGAAGAGATGCAAATGTTTAGATTTTTACTTGTCAGTGCTTGCTAGAGAAAGCAGAAATGAAATAATTGAAAATGGTTTTGTTTGGACTCGTGATATTGCACTATCATCTCATTTTCATTCCTTTGTTGTCAAATGCATTTTCTTTCCATCCTTTGTATTCTTTTGCTAAGTAATCATATCGTGATTTTCACTCTTTAAACGTTGTCTTACCCATCCCTACCGAACAAATTGAGACGTTTTATTTTTAAAAGAAAGGGATATTTTTTGTAATGAAAATACATCCTCTAGTATCAAATTTTGTAACGTGTCCATTTTCTAGTCTCTTGGATGAGTGATATACCAGGCAAGATAAGATTAAGAATGAATATATTAATTAAAGAGAAAGTTGTGATTGCATATATTGCAAAAGTATGGTAAATTTTCGCTTAGATGGTTTGAACGTGCATGGAAAAGACATAAAGAAGCTTTAATTAGGACTTGGGAGAGTAGGGGTGAAAATTGGCTATAGACATTTAAAAAACTCCAATGATAGGCATACATGCCAATCTCACTTCATGTATTTTGAATAACACTAGATTTAGAACTAATAAAGTCTATTCTCACTTAACATATTTTTACCCCTAAGAAAAATATCACGAATGAAAATAATCTTATCGTTAATAACAAAGAAAAAGATAGAAAAAAACTATACATTAACTATTAAAAATAAAATATTATGATACTCCTTATCACATAATTAGATACATGTTATATATCAATTTAAGTGCATCTAACGAAGCTATTCTCGCTTCTTTAACATGAATTGGGGATGACGTAATAATGGTTAGTAATGTGTTTGGTTTTACATTTCATATGTGTGATTTTCTGTTTTGAATGTTATTTTCAAAAGCTAATAATTATAATTTCCATATTCCAAATGCGATTTTTCATCCTCAATGAGTTTTCAAATACGCATCTAGACACACCATTAATCCATGCAATCAACTTCAACAAGAATTTTTTTTAAGAATTTATTATCTTTTTATTCCTTAAACTTTTTTGAATTTTTGTTTTTACTGTTGTTAAGGGATTAGATTAAAGATGAAAATAATTAAAGAATTAAAACCATTAAATTTTTTTCAAAAAACTAAATATAAAAAAGATAATAAATACATTTTTTTATCTATAAAAATGAACTCAAATATCAAAGAATTTACAAGCACATTATATTACTCAACTATGTTAGACCCTTGTATCCAAAATTCAATTATTATTGTTATATTTTTGTATTGTCTTAGGATAAAAGTTGACCCTAGCAGAAAGAAAACATAACATTAAGGACCAATTACCAAATGAGTTTGAAACAAACCACGCTAATTTAATGAATATTCAACTCTATATATGCTTGAAGCCCTTTAGATCTTACCAAACATGTCTTTTCAATTGGATCGTTAACTTAACAAAAACGCTATATGTCAAATACTTATTCAAATGAAGATTAACAACAATAAACAACAACTCAAAATGATGACAGGGGGGTTCTACAAGAGACCAACTTTAGTGCTAGCTATATCACATTAATGAAGGTGTAGTGAACTAGTGCCAATGTGCCACAAACAGTGCCAAATAAACAACTCTCAAACGGATTCAGAAATTTCCAGGAAGGTGTCTCCAAATGGGATGGCACAAGTAATTCCAACCCCTTATTCAAAGAGGCACCTTCTCTTGCCAACCCCACCTAGTTTGTGGTACACACCTACATGTAGCTCCTTTAGTTGATTTTAATTATGGTGAAACAGAGAATGCAAGTACACACTTCATCAAGTTGCGGTGCAATGTTAACACTTCATGCAATCTCAAACAAAGAATCAATGTCCCATTGTAGGAGGACTAACCGAGGCAAGAGTATTAGCTGGATCTGATGATTGCACCCTTTTTCAGGAGCCTTTCATAAAATTTGTCAGAACTTAGCTGAATAGAGAGATCATAGAAGTATATGATTGAATTGGGTAGGTGGTCTTGATTGAATTTTTTTTTTTTTAAAGCCTATTTAGCTGAAGTCCATGTCTGCCAAATTAATCATTCCCTTCCACATCCTCCTGGGACCCCTAACTAAAGAACCGACCTCTTTTTCATTACAGATTATGCAGATGTTATAGATTTGGTTTAAAAAAGAAAAGAAGAAAATATTTTTTTTTTAAACTTGGTACCAAATATCTATTAACTTTTGTTGATTTTGTTGATGAACAATAATTATCAACTAATCTGATTGATTACTTATTGTGAGATCTCCCCTCTTAAATATTTTTTTTTTCTCATAAGACTCAAGTACAAAATCTTATTTAAAGAATTCAAACTCAATTTTACTCAAAGCAATATGCCATATCGGTAAAAGAAAATATATTTATAATAAGCAGGTAGATCACTTATAATAAAACTTTTTTTCCTAAACAAGTTTTTCACATCATAATAAAACTGAGTTCAAAATCTTACTTAAAGAACCCAAATTCAATTTTACTACATGTTGGTCAATATATTTAAAAATCACGGTTTTAATTGTTTATAACCTGTTTGTTTTAGTTTTTTTTTTGTGTGGAAATATTACCTTTTTAAATAAAAAATCAAGGCAATTCTTTAATTTTTTAAATCAAAATCCAAAAATATATTTTGTATTATTTTGAGAAATTCTTTTGCATAGTTCCTAAAAAATATATATATAATTAGAGTATATAACTTAAGAAAACTGAAATTCTTACTTTTTTTCACTTTTTGAATTATATATATATATATAATTTTTTTTAGTAGAACTTTCACTACTGAAAGTAAAATTAACAAGGCCAATTTTGTAGATAATTAGGTTTCATAACAATACAAACAATAATTTGATTCTCAGACAATACATATACAAAATACTTTGTTATTTTTTTAATTAATATATATATGGTGAAAAAAAATGTTTTAGCTGGGATTTTTAATTAATATATATATATATATATATATATATATATATATATATATATCATTTTTTGCTTAAAAAAATTAGTTTTTTTAAGGAAAACAAAAATAGTTTTAAGATAAGTAAAAACACGCATTTAAAGATTACACAAAGTTATAAAAGAATGCATTTAAAATTAGCTTATGCATGGATTAATTTGTTAAAAGAATTTCATATAACTTTTTTGAAAGATGATTTTTAATCTATACATACACTAATTTTATCTTATAGAGAAATTTATTTTATTTTTTCTTCTTATTTTTCTTTTTTAGAAGTACTTTTTGATAAGTTTATCTAAATAGACTCTTAATTTGATTATTTATTAAATTATGTAAATATATTTAAACCCAATTTCCATGATGATTTTTTTTTTTACATATAGAATCTGCCTATACAAGAATGGTTGTTTATTGGGGTCTTAAATCTCAAAGATCTCATTTTTTTTCTTCAAAAACCATGATTATGTTAAATGTGTTAATTAAACAATAACATGCAACAGTTCAATATTTTATATGTAATTTAAGGTATGCACATATTCATATTAGATAAATGGTTTAAATATTATCAAACAATATTTCAAATGATTTATATATGTGTGTGTAAACCTTGTGTAAATTCACTGCTTTGATCACAATTCAACTGTGATTGAATTAGTAAATTCTAAATGACACCTCAATCAGTTAATGAATTGGTAAAAAAAAAAAATCAGTTATAAAAAAATATAATTTTGACATTGTGAAATAAATATTATTTTTTGTAATTTTTCAAAAAATGTTTACTATAATTTTTAAAATAATACCAAATATATTTTTTATATTTTGATATTAAAAATAAAAATTAGTATACATCAAAATTAATTAAAAAACCGTTAAGCAAACATAAAATTGGTGATTTTTTAGAGGTTTCATTAAAACTTACTCCTACTATATTCTTAAAAAAAGGTTGAATTAATTTGTCTATAAATTCATTTTTAAAATATTATTTAAGAAATTAAAAATAAGAATTTATTTTAATAAGACTAAATTTTTAGTAAAATAATATTAAAAATGTATTCTTAAGTAGTCTAATTTTATTAATAATTAAATTTTTTGAATAATCTGACTAGTTACTTTTATATATAAAACTAAATAAAAATCAATTAAGCACGGCAGCTAGCATAACAAATAAAAACTAAAAATATTGTACTTCTTAAGTTATTTTTACAGCAAAATCTTGGAAAAGATCTGAGATGAAAGCTTTGTTGGCTTCTAATTATAATAACTTGGATGGGGTAAGGGGTTAAATTTCGGGTGTCACATGTCATTATGGTGTCCATGCATGCAGACCCTTTCACAAGAGAAAATCATTGGTATTTTTTTATAATAAATATCATTATCAACTTATAACAGAAATTTGAAAGAAAACAAAAATAAGTTTGAGAGTATTGAAGTGGGGAAATAGGATGTGACAAAATGACAAACTCTTATTCGAAAATCAAACTAAAGTGTCGTAGAATAGCACTTTCCAAAGGATGAAACTCGATCCTGCCCTACATACTGATAATCTTCTAATAAGAACAACCGTAATAAATGGCACCGACGATCAACAAACAAAGTGTTTTCGATTTTAAAATTAAAAAAAAATCGCATGTTTATCCATCTGAGTTGATTGAAAGAAATTAATTTTTTAATGATATATTTTATTTTTAAATTAAGAGAATTGTATAATGTTTATAAAAAAAATCAAGCAAAAGAGTAGATTTAAAAAAAAAATTATTATTCAAAGGGAGAAGGATTGACTCCAAACTTCAATACTACAACAATTTGTATACATTGTTCAATTAATCGAGTTAGATTTCATTGATGTTGAAAAAGATAAGAAAAAATGATATGTTTTTTATTATTTTAAATTAAAATAATTATGTAATGTTTTTAAAAATAAAATAAAAAACAAGACATTAAATTTATATTAATTTTCATTTAATTTTATTTAGAAAAGGAACTTACTAAATTAGAAGATATACTCAATAAGTTATAACTACAATGTTCTTTAAATAAATCAATGTATCACTTTTAAAAAATTACTTTTAAAAAAATAAGATAATCTTGTTATTGGTAAGCCAAATCATGAATCATGATCCAATCTTGAACTCATGAACTCAATTGATTATGAACAAAATTAACTTGAGATGTGTAATTTCAAACTATCTTCAAGACTTATCTATGTAATGTACTAATTTTCTAGAATTTAACTGATTGGTTTCAATAATAATTATATCAATAAGACTAGTAAGACTTTTTTATGTGTACCCAAGCACATATACATGAATAGGAGGAAGAGAAAGATTTGGAAGTATAGATATTTATAATAAAAAAATAGTGTTAAGTAATGTTTAAAGAAAATGTGAAACAAGCCAAAGATAAAAAAATATCTATATTTTGGATAAACACTAAGTTGATTTTAAAATATTTTTAAAATTAATTAATTAGAAATATTAACCTTTTGAAATATGAAACAAAATATACAATAATCTCCTAAGAAAAAGAAAGAATTTATAAGGTTTTATTTTTTTGGATGTAATGTGTCGAAGTTGTAGTTCAACAAATTATATCAATCAAACCTAGACTGATAAGGCATAACACACCATGTAGCTAGTTAAATCAATTAGTGGTATCAAGGATAACAATTTTTTTTTCAAATAATTGTAGGTAATGTGGCTATGTAGCAAGGGGGTAGGAAACTAGGGAGTTGGGAAAAATACTTATAGAGCAAGGTATGTATTCCTTAATTTCAAGGACCATTCTCTAAGTTTTATCTTATATTGAATCCAAATATTTTCAACAATAGAGTAAGGTCAAAGAAAGTCACACCTAAGCAATGAGGGAAATGGTTTAGATCCTACTTGTGCAGTATGCTTTTTCTTTTGATCTTAACCCTTAAGCAGGGTCTCTATCTTTTCCAATTTATCCTGACAAGAAATGTGGGGTACATAGTTTGATATTCCCCTTAGAGGTTCTGTCTTGGGTTTTTCTTTTTCCTCACTCCCTTCTTGCTTATCTTTCTCCTATTTAGCTTTAGGACCCTCTAATTAGTCGTCACTCATTAAGGTTTCAACATTACAATGCTCCTTCGGATTTCACTACTAGTCTACAAGAAGCAATTTGGTGAGCAATTTGAGTGTCCAATGCCTTGCTGTAGATGACCAATCTATCAATCTTGGAAGTCAAGCTTTACACCCTATGACAAATCCTTATTAGTCTCATTCAGACATTCATTTTGCTTGGTTTGGGCTGAGATGAAGATCTCATAGAGGATTTCAAGTTAAGATTTTTACATACAAATCTTATAAGGGGTGATTTTGACTTGACAATTCAAAATTGACTACTCCTATAGTCCACAAATGTCTTTAGAAAACTAAGGAAGACCCATTTCATTAACATGAATTAAACTTAACCTTTGACGTTGTCTATATTTTTTATGTTATAGTCCACAAATCACGATTATATTTTGTATCTACACTTGTGATTTTGTTGAATGTAAACATTAAAAAAACTCACCAAAGACGATTACGTTGGGGCAATGAGACTTGGTTTGCAATGAGTCTGTCACGACAACACAGTAGTGATGAGATTGCTAGTGAGTGGAAACAATACTAAAGGGGGAAAAGTGTGTGGTAAATGAAATGGGGAGTGTAATAGCCTAATAGGGAGTACGATAACAGAGGGGGAGGGAAAGGTGGTGTAAGAAATTAGAAATTGGAAGCAAGGTAAGAGTGACTTTTTACTTCTTTATTTTTTTTTATAAAAAAGTATGGGGTGAAAAGAGAAAGGAGGGGTGGGAATAGCAAGGCCCGACCAAAAATTTCATACACAATCCAAAATAATATTTCGAAAAATTTACAAATGATGATGCATAATCTTTTCATTTTCATATCTTTAAACTTTTCATCGTAGATTAACCAAAGAAAAAAGAAAATAGTTCAACCTCTGAAATCAGGACACCTCCAAAGGTTTTTTTTTTTTTAATCAAGCAAAACAATATGTTATTAATACTTGTCCAACTTTGTACAAGTTGTGGAACAAAAAGAATTCAATTTTTTTTATCAGGTCCCAAAAGAGTTCAAATTACAAGTTGATAAGATTGATGCAGCCTTTGCAATTACATAATAGAATCCTATACCCCTAAAACAAAATGCGTAACCCCAAACTCATGAATCAAATTTTTTTATTGTATATATATAACCTCACATGCATATAAAAGGTAAATCCAATTTTAAATGTCAAATTATTTATTTGGTCTTTTATTTTATTTATTTTGATTTTTTACCTTTTAAAAAGTTTATTTTGATCTTTCATGTTTTTAAATTGATTCAGAATGATTTTTCTTGTCACCACGGTTATTTTCAACGATAAAGAAATTTAAAATTGGTGTTTTCTTAACAACATCTATGTTGTCCTTGGTGACTACGCCCATAATGAGATCCACAAACCCCACTCGATCCTCCCTCCTCCGCCTCTAACCCTTCGTCATTGGCTCCTTCAAAATTCTCTCGACGTTGCTTGCGCGCTTCATTGTCATGGTTATTAGCGTCATGTATTACCACCACAAACCCTGCCCCCCTCGCCATTATTTAAGAGGATGGGGAAGAAACCCCCACCCCTACATCTCTCCCTTCCCAAATCTATGTCCCCTACCATTGAGAGTGGAGATTCTTCTCCTTTCTTTTTTTTGCTCTCACCTTCCCCACTTTGAACCATTTCATGGTTAGGGTTTGAAGCATGTGAAAAAAGGAGTTCATTCATTTATCGTAGCTTTTGTTGGTGATGCCTTTGTTGTCATGGTGGGTGAAGAAAGAAAAAAAAAAGAAGAAGAAAGGGACGAGAGAGCAAGAGAAGGAGGAAGCTCAAGAAAAAAACTTATATTTTGTGACGATTTTTAGCTACTAATATATTTATTTCATTAATGATACTATTTTGATCATTTTTAATAATATAAATGATCAAAATAAATTTTTTAATAGATAGATGATCAAATTCTTTTAAAAAAATATTAATGACCAAATAGGTCATTTGATCGGTTTTATACAAGTCATTAAATCCTTTATAAAAACATTAAAATTACTAATAAACCTCATATATATATATATATATATATATATGAGACAAATGGTTGGAAAAAACCATGGTTACAGTCATGATTCACAGGGGTGCTATTTGGAGTACTGAGGGGCTCTCAAGAGTCAAAATCTAACTGTTGGGAGTAGATCACTGCTCATGATGACGCCGTGAATACCGTCATGTTTTCCCGGTCGGCGGACGAGACAATGAAGGTGTGCCGGAGGCGCATAGGAAAGGGACAAAACACGTAGTGAAGACTTTGCTGAAGCGGGAGTACTACTTCTTTTTGCCTTTGACAGTAATAACTAGTTAATTACCTATTAAAACATTATTCTGCAAGTTGACAAAAAATTCTCGACAGTTTTCTTTTCAAATTGATTGATCGAGAGAGTTCTAATGGTGTATGAATTTGTGATATACTTTTAAAAAAAATCTCATAATTTCTAATTGATATGGAATGTTAATGAACCCAAACATTATATTATTATCAAATTTCCTTCGGATGCAAGGAGTTCAATGAAATGGTTGAGAAGGGGAATGAATCTGATTCATCAACATCAATAGAAGTTGTGTCTTCATAGTAACTAATACTATTTCTGATTCTATATACAAATAACATTACAAATCATCAACATAAGAAAAGAGATTTTCACATTTAATATTATTAGAAATTTAAATTTTATTTTAAAAGTATTTTTTAAGTTTAAATGTTAATACGATGAGTGAATGTCTAATAAATAGAATTAACAATAAATTAACGATATAGAAGACATTTAACTTTAAATAAATTTAAAATCTGATCATTATTATTTATAATTAGAATCAAAGAAAAATATGATTTATTATCTATTTATAAAATTGGAGGTAGTATTAAATACGCCCAGTTGGAGTTTCATAGGATCTAGAATCCGCAGATTCATTGAAGACGTCATAACTTGCCTTTGAAGTTCTCGGGTTGGGAAAGAAAGGATTTAAAAAGAAACCTAATTACTTTAAAACATTTTAACTGTTAGGTCAAGTTTCTGGTTCATCATCTTGACTGTCCATTGTTTATAATATATCTGGTGTTGAGATACTCATTCACGGAGAACCACTTATTTTGTGGGTTCACCGTAGAAGCTGCCTAAAATATGGTTTTCTTTTCTTCTGTATTTTCTTAATTTTTTTGAAGTAATGCACAAGATCCTCAAAAAAAAAAAAAAAACTATTTGATAAACTAGTTTACCTTAGCCATCAACTTAAAAGAAAATAGAAAATGTATAATATTTTTTCATTAATTATTTTTATAGTAGAATACTCCTAATTAAAAGAAAGAGAGAATGTATCCTTTTTTAGTTAAAATTTAATTCTTCTGTTTAAGGCAGCTATTTCCTGCCCCCCACAAATTTCACAATGCATCCTTTTTTTAATTAAAATTTAATTCTTCTGTTTAAGGCAGCTATTTCCTGCACCCCACAAATTTCACAATGCATCCTTTTTTAATTTTATAATTTTCAGAATTGTCATTTTTTTTGTAAGTTGTCATTTTTTTTCCGATTTTATAATATTATCGGATAACGGAATTTAAAATGCAAAAAGGATGTGAATTACAGATTGCATAATCTGTACCATGTAATTCATTATTCTGTATTAACTATTAAGTACTATGGAATACAATAATTGTATTCCGGAAAACATATTCCGAAACATTGAGTTCATGTTACGAATTATGTAATATGTTATTTTACACTCTTTTGTAATATATTCCGAATCAGTTATTCCAAAATATTTATTATATTCCGAAATACTGGTTCCTGTATTAATTTTATAACATTGCGGAAAGCTTGTTCCCTTGCGAAGTGTTCTGGAATTTATCCCTCAATGGATAAATAAACACTACCGAAAGTTTGATGAAAAAGTTCAAAGGATTCCACCGCATACAATGCTGCAGATATCAATGGCTGACTATATACATTAAATGAAAGAATCAAACACACAAGGTTTTGTAGGAATAAGAAGTGTAAATGAAGAAGCTTTACAATGAGTACAAATGACGAAGTGAAGCAGTTTGTTGGAATGATTCATATTATTAAAGATAAAGGTTTTGGTGTTTCATGTAGTTTCAAGTACACTTCTATAATTTGCTCATTTCACGTTCATGTTGGATTCTTTTAATCCTATGTAAAGAAGTAGAATTGGCACACATAGTAAAATTCAGAACAATTGAATAAGAAATATTGTGCTGTAACAATTAGTAGCTAACTTCATTTCAAGCAGTAGCATATATTTGCATAATTCTACTCACCCCCCAAGAAAGAACACCACCAAAATACCTGTAAGGGATTGTGCAGAAGGTGCATAAGAAAGAATGCGAAACGAAACCAGGTGAGTTTAGTTGCGAAGAAATAAGAGAAAGAAAGAGAAAATTTAAAAAATATACGTGAATCCCACACTTTTATTAAGCTTTTTTTTTTTAAATTCTCTTCCATTCTATTCACTTCCACTCTACCAAATTAATGTGCTTTCCCGAGTATGAAACGAAAAGAAAGTGAATTGAAACAAAGTTTTTGAATTAAATTAGAGTGTAAAATTGTGGGATTGACCTGATTTTAGTATTCATTTGAGTCTCTTTCCCTAGAAGGCTTTGGGTCCAGTTTGGTTCAAGACGAGGGGTTTTTGAGCCATGAGGAGACAGTACTTGGCGATCTCTCTGAACTTGGGGACACTCCTAAGATCGACCTTGGTGCCGTCCTTGAGCGTTATGACCACGTCGCCCCACTCTCCGATGAAGCGCGGCACGACCTGCACGTCCTTGATCACGTTGTAGCCGAAGTCGCTGCGGTCCTGCCCCGTCAGGCCCGAGATCACGCTCACGCGGAGGTTGGTGAACCTGTAGCGCAGGTACATGGCGCGTGATACCGCCGCAAGGGTCAGGGGGAGCCAGAAGAGGGTGAAACCTAGGAGGAGGTTCGCCGCGAGGTCGCCGTAGTGGGCCCCGCCGT
Source organism: Glycine max (assembly GCF_000004515.6). Taxonomy (NCBI): domain Eukaryota; kingdom Viridiplantae; phylum Streptophyta; class Magnoliopsida; order Fabales; family Fabaceae; genus Glycine; species Glycine max. The sequence goes on along the minus strand of NC_016089.4, from coordinate 1,675,017 downwards.
CGAAGAATATGGTCTCGCCGGAGGTGGTCGTGGTGGTGGGGGAAGGGGTGGAGGAGGTGGGAGAGGACACGTGTAGCCGCGTGAGGCGGCGGCGGTGGAGGGCGTGGGGTTTGAAGGAGCTGGAGGTGGAGGTGATGGAGGAGGGTAGGTGGCTGACGGCGGAGTTTGTGGCGGTGGTGGGTGGTGAGAGGAGGGGAATGGAGGCCATGTGTGTTGGAAGTAACTGTGACTATAACTGTGTTATCCGTTTAGTTTAGAACTGAGGAATTTGAGTGGCAGGTAATGAAATCTTCAAAGACTTGTGGGGACCACTTTTTCCTAAGTGGCAATCATCTAGCCACGTGGCTGGTCAATGACCACTTATTACTGTTGTTGTTGAGAGGCCCAATGCTTTCGATGGGTTTAAATCTCACAAGTCTGCATTGCCAAGCCCAATATTCCAATAAGAAAACAGATTTTTTCCACACGTAATCCTACTTAATACCTTAAGAGAGAAAAAATATATATATAAATATAATAGACGATATTATCTAATAAAAACAAAAAGATAGAAAAAAAATAAGTATGTCAATGAGATATTTTATATTTGTGAGTGTAAAAAAAAAATCAGACTCTTGTGTTATGTCATTAGTTCCCTTATATGGAGTACTATTATTGAGATAATACAATATACTACTTTCTCCTTCGTTCCACGTTATATAACATTTTAGAGAAAAAAATGTTTCAAAATATATGCTATTTTATAAAACTAATGCTATAATAAATATTTTTTTTTCAAGATTACCTTTAATCATACTTAGTGTGAGTAATGTATAAAAGAGTAAATAAGTCATTAATTAGAGAGATAAATGGTATATTAAAAAGTTAACTAATATTTTCTTAATAGCTGTGAGATCATATAATTTGAAATAAAGGAAGTATATATTACCAAAACGAAATTAACAGAACAACCATTGAAGCCGAGTAAGCTTGACAAAACTAAACCGATTTATATTCACCGGCAGTCTGGCTGGGACTTCATCAATTTTGGTAACATTTAAGTCTGTTCCATCTTACAAACTGAACTTTTGATAGTTCGTAATAACTTATGAGTACATGTGAGTAGATAAAGTGGTTGAAGATATGGTTTTTATGGAAGTGGATTTAATGTCTCTTGTCACCACTAAAATTTTGCTTGATTCTCTACGCTTAGGAGCTAGTTTAAGAGTATCCTCAATTCGACATCTATTATCTATTATGATAAACAAAAGTAAGAATAGCTAACTTATAAGGCACACTATTGTCATTTCTCTTTGTAAACACCAATTGGTGCTTTATGAATGGAAGAATTGAATAACTGCAACTGGATAAAAATGTTTGCAATTTAGGCCTATATTATAATGTCAATGGTATGCTGCCTAGTAGTATTGGAGGTGTCTCTCTGTTCTGCTACCTTTTTTTTTAAATGTAAAAAATTTATGAAGAAATTTGGATATATTTTGGAAAAAGTAATGTAAATTGAACTGGACCATAAGAATAGAACATGGCTAGAGCACTCAGAAGAAATTTTGAGTTGAACATTTAGTGTTATTATTGTATTTAAATAGTAGTTTTTAGGTTTTTTAAGCAAGGAACCATATAAAAAATGGAAAAAGTCCATAAAGGAAATATTAATGATTCATATAAATCACTAAATGCTAAGTGGCCTGAAAATATCCAACGATTAACTAATAATCCGCTTATATATTGCTCTCATAAGAACGTGCGTTTTAGCCCATATGCCAATGGGCCTTTTGTTCAAGTTGGACCAAAACAATAAATGAAGGTGCAACTGTGCAAGTACATGAATGTGGCTGTTACTTACCCTAAATCCCAGCCACATCCTTCAACCCTAAACCTGAAGTGGAAAAAAAAATGCAGAGGCAATGTACGTTGTGGACAAAAAAAGAAAAATAATATAACTGTTTGAATAAGGAATGTAGGAGGATAGATGACAAGCAAAATCAAGGCATGTTTGTAGGGACGGATCCGGAAATGTATTAAAGGGGCCTATTTGTTTAAAATTTTCCTAGTAGTAGATAATATCCTAAGAATGCTTTTAGAGAAACTTGTCCAAACAACCTTCAAATCTTTTCCATAACCACACTCATCTTAATGACTTGAGTTTATACCAAAGTACAAAGCATGATTGAATTGGAACAAATAGTCTAAATAAATTATCTTTTTTAAATTGATTCATTTAAATTTAGTCCCATAATTATCAAGCACATTCCATGCATGTTGTCTTTTATAGTGATCTTTCATTCAAAATATAGTATTGTTAAGGTGATAATACACACAGAAGTTAGTAAATTTAAAGACTAAAATGTAAAAAACAAAAAAATTGACTAAAATATATATGAATAACAAAACAAAAAAAAAGTTGGGTGAGTGAGAACGAAAACTATCTAAATATCTAATAGAATACATAGAATGATAGAATCAACAAGAGCTGACTGGAACCCACTTAAATTGCATGTGCAGGCACAAGGACCAGGTGGCTTAAAACTTACTCCCATTTTTGGTACCCTAAAGAATCCAATGTTCTTCTCATACCTACCCAAATATGTGCATGGGCATTGTCTTGTTATTTTTCCAACTGTTTTCCATCTCAAACAACAAAATGATAATTATATTACATAGAATAGTAGGGTTGTCCTTCTTTAAATTTTTTTACAATAATAGTCATGTTTGCTCATCCGAATAGATACCATACACCTTATTAAATATAGTGCCTGCAAATGTATGGAACAACTAACTCATAGCATCAACCTCGAAGTTAGATGAAATTAACTTTGCACTTATAAATGTGGATAATTTAGTCTAATAAATAAACTTTTTCCATCAGAACCTAGTATAGTTGCCGTAACCAACTAAAAGGCTACTTAAAAATTATGTTTATGTAGCCGTTGACAGAATCCACACATTATATTAAAATAGTAAAATACTTTCTAATATAAAGGAACAAAGCAATAACTACAAAATTATTGCATATTGAAACCACATGATCTCCACACTCTTTATGGGCATTATAATCCCAAACATGCTGGGAATGCTCTCATTCTGCAACTCTTCACAAAAAAAAAAAACCCTAACAACCCTTTGATAACTGTCCAATTAGGAACCCCCCCAAGCACGTGGCCACCAAACGATTCCACAATTTTTTAATTATGTCCACTGAAAAAGAAATTAGAAAAATAAAAAACTTTGCTTAAAAATTAAAATCATAGTTGGCTTCTGAAACTGTCATGCATCAAAATGCCAAAATTTTCCGCCACTGGCTAATTTTTTTAAGCCAAGTTCACATGATCCCATACATATACCAGCAAATACTTTAATATATAATAGATATTTTCGAGGCAATGCAGATTGTATCACATGTATTGTTTAATACAGAAATGGATACTTACGTATATGATGGTATTTACAATGAAGCCATGCGTAAGATTAGGGTCTTATTCAGGTTCCATATATGCCAATTTCATAATGAGAATTATACATAACTTTCCGAAATTACAAGGAGTTGCGCCTTTCAGACGAAGCTATTGCTTGAAAGCAATGTTGTTTCAATTAAAAATGTGTCCTATTGAACCATTTATTAGCATTCATTAACAAATCAATACTCTTTCAGTTCACTGGTATAAATAAATTGTTGAACATGAACACCTAATATCAGTTTTTTTAGAACTTCGTTCTTTTTGTTTGAAAATGAAATGCAACGATTGCTTTGACTATATCAAATTGCTTTCCTGTCAATATAACTGTTCATATCTCGAGTAGTAGAATTATTATTTTTTTAATCAAGAGTATCTATAGAAAATTAAATAAGAAAATAAACAAGAAGAAATGTGTAAAAAGTGTGAGGTAACTAGTTTCTTCAGTCACTTATTTTGAACAATCAAGAAGAACTAATTTGACTTCAAAGTTTCATATACTAATTAACCACACTATATGTAACATATATAGTGTGGATGAAGTTACTGTGTAAGAGTAACTACTAGTAAAAATTTTCTATTTCAATAACTTTTTATATATACTAAATTTCAATCATTCAATTTTTAAATTTTAAAAAATTATTTTATAGATAAAATCTACAATTTATGTAAAAATTATAGTTATTTGATAGTTTATTAAATATATTAAATTTAACATATTTTCGTTAATAATGCGAAAGATTTAGAATTACTCGTATCTTTAAGTTTCTCCATAGTAAATTCACTTTCTTTTTTTTCCATTCCCCGTGGCTAATTAAAACAGCCAAAAAGGGAAGCATCCTTGCATGAAATTTAGCAAGTTAGGGAACAACTCATTCACACTTGAAAATAAAAGAATGACTCAGGGTCGGTGAAATAGCGTTTATCTATTTGACAAAGAGTGATTAGAAAAATGTTTGAAGAAGCGTGCTGGAAGGGGAAGAAATTAATAGATCGATGACAGTGACAAGATTCATTTACGATAGCCATTACTATGATGATGTTGATGGTCTCCATACCGTCCAAGCAAAACTCTGAAAATAACAGATCATATGATTTTTTTAAAAGATAGAAAGAGAGAAGCAAGCCAAAAGTGTAAATGAACAGTAGAATATGTGAAATTTATATTTTTTTATATAAATAGTCACTTTTCTGTGTATCTCGCTAACAAATGTGTCATTGAATGATGAAAATATAAAATTTAGTCTCCAAAAGTGTAAAAAATACGACAAATATATCAATCGTTTCATCCATCACTGTTAATAAAATAGTCTACGTGACATAGAATGACGAATTTATCACTGAAATGATTGCCAACGTGACTATCTCTAATTGCCAACGTAGAAACATAATTGTTATGTAATATTTTTTTTGACATTTTCATCTTCCCACTCTCTAGGAATATGAATGCGTAAATAGTCATTTTTGTCTTTGAATGTATAATTCCCAGCTAAATGTGTCACTGAAAGATGGAAATATAAAATTTAGTCCCCGAAAGTATAAAAGATGCAACAAATATATCCAGTCGTTAATTTCCGTTCGTCACTGTTAATAAAATAACCAAGATTCGAAAAAGTGAAATATGAGATATATTTATCTTGTAGGGTAATTTGAAAAAAATTGTAATGATTGATACACTGTAATAATGTTTTATTTTGGTAAATTGATACAATATTTATTTTGGATAATTTCTATTGTGATAGATAAATTATGATTGATAATCAATATTATCATTATTATTATGTTTGTTTTAAATTGTGTTTGTCAATATATTTTTTTAAGTGATTATTGTAATGTTATACTTGTAGCGATAAAAAATGACAAAAATTTATCCTAAAATTATATTTTACCCTTAAATGAAATGAAATTTCAAGTGTAACAATTTAATCCAATAGAAACATACTGATATTTAGGTCCAATAAAAAATTAGTGACATTTTCATCTAATAATAGTAACTTATTAACATTTTTGGTCCAATGAAACCTAATGACATTTAGGTTAAAAAAAAAAAGACTAACATTTTCCTCTAATAAAAAAATATTGACATTTTCGTCTAACAAAAAATTAGTGACCTTTAAGTTTAAAAATGATATTTTACTGATATTTTTGTCCAATTTAGTTAGCATGATCACGTTGATAATTATTTTAGTGATAAATTTATTCTTCTATGTCACGTAGACTATTTTATTAACGGTGATGGATAAAAGTTAACGGTTGGATATATTTATTTCATTTTTTATATTTTCGGGGACTAAATTTTGTATTTTCATCTTTTAGGAACGTATTTGTCAATGAATTATGCATTGAAAGACAAAAGTGATTATTTATTCAATTTTTTTATAAATTCAGGTTATATTTCAACGAAGAGCTAAGAATTAATCTCCTGAGATCATTTTTAAGAGATTAACATCTTTTCCAACAAATATTTTAATTTCTCACACTCATGGATCTAAAATCAAACTTTTAATCGGGTTATTTTTTTTAATAAGCTTGAGATATTTTTTGGCTGAGTTAAACATATTCATTTAAAGGATCGACTTTTTTCAATAAATATTTTTCTATATATACATATTAACATGTGATCAAACTCTTCATTATATGCTCAGACAATAAAATTATGTTAAACTATGTTACTATTTATATAATTATATTGTATCTGCATATATGTACATATTCACCTGAGCTAAAGTTACTAATATTATTACTATGCATGGCATGACGTGATGCAAATTTGACTAAAAGATTGTGACAATTTATTATTTGATTTAAACTTCAGGGTGCAAATTTGACCACAGTCATCACTGCCATATTATATGATCCATATAGAGGAAAATAAAGTGTACAAGTAAAGAGATGAACAGAAAGTGGGGTGTGAAAACGCACTTAGATGGATGCCAGATAGTGGGTGACAGTGATATCACATGAAGCCTCCCATTAAACCCTAAAATTGGTGCAGTGGAGTGAATACTCTGATTGATCAGCTCCAAAAAATAAAAAGTGGGTACGGCTAAATCCCAAATGTTCTTCTGCATATCCCAAAAATTCTTTATTTACTGTTTATCACACACGTTTTATTTAACACATTCTATGTAATATGTAAAGAACTTTAAAAAAATATTATAAACATGATTTACACACTTGTATATTTAATATGAAGTTTTTATTATAGTAATATAGTAAGTAAGTACCTAATTTTTTTTTCATACGACACCCCTTTTTCCTATGTTGTCATGAACAACAAAATCGACAATATCTCATTCACGAGAATGACTATTTCCAACTCTTTGTTTTCTTCCACTCTTCCATCTGCTTGTCTTCTTCCCCTCTTGGAATTTGTGTTTGATTCTCTTTCTTTTTTTATGCCTACTTTGTTAACTTGGGGTGGATTTCGTTCGTTGCAGGTACTGATTGATGAGATCAGCAGCTCAAATCATTACAGGGTCTTAATTTCTTCAGAGCAATGGTAAACATTTTTGTTCTAGAATACATTACGCGGGTATGATTTCAGAGCAAGCTAAATTAATAATCGGTTTAAGAAAATGATAGGGAGTAATAAGAGAATGAGAATCTCTCGTTATTTTAATGCTACATGCTACACGCCAAATAGCAGTTGCATTACTCAAGTTTCAAGAAAACTTGTTACATTAACCAACTTAGTGGGAAAAAAAAAGTGACTAGCCCTTAATTCATTCATATAAAAATTTTCAAGCCCCGCCAGAAAATTTCTACTTGATATATATATATATATATATATATATCCTATTTTATACACCAAGTTATCAAAACATGGGTTTTTAATTTAAGAACTCATCATCATAATAAAGTATTGTGTGATAAATTGATGGACACCCTCTTGATTTCACAGGGAAAAACTACTACATCCAAATTTTTAAAATTAATTAACTCTCTCTCTCTCTCTCTCCCTTTGATTTGATTCAATTGAAATGCTGCTGCTCCAACCAAGGCCAAAACCCAGATTGATCATCCATGCCACAAAACATGTTGCTTAGGCTTTCTTCTTTGACCATTTGGTCAATCTTTTGGCATGATGCAAGTTCTGGTCTTGAAGAAGTTTGGAAAAGCTGAGCAACTCCTGCAGGCCTAACAGAAGAAGGAGGAAAGAAGGGTCTGCTTGGCTGTTGCTGATGTGTAGAATGAGGACTGTCAATAGCTGGTGTCCTTGAGATATCCAACTTGATGTCTGAGCTGTTCTCACTTCTATTGCTGCAGGATCCTTCTGTTTCTTTGTTAAGGTTTATGGATTCTGTTGGCTCTCTACTTTTCAGTGCCAATATCTGCACCAGAAATATTACTTAATCCAATAAGGGTACACTAATAACAAAACAACATGCAATATGATATATGCATGCAGAAAAGTAGGACCTAAAAGGCTAACATCAAACACCACCCCTAAAAGTGCCAACATGATGAGAGTTTTATAGAATATCTAGAAACTAGAATATGGTATGTATGATGAGAAATTGAAAAATTAAAACTGTTATGTGCAAAACAAAGCAAGTGAACTATGCAAGAGAGAGAAATAATGGAAGATGTCATTGGAGAGAGATGATGGATCATTGAATCTTGAAGTCACTGTAGATGAAAGGAAAAAGTACAACTTTATAGAAAGTCACTAGTTAGAGAAGGGGGTGAAACGAACGGTTCTGAAAACTAAACACACAAGTCAAAAAAGCATAAACACTTGGGAAATTTAAAAAAAAAAAAAAAGAAGGATCATCATTGCTACCGCAAAGCTTTATTCTACAGAATCAAAACAATCTCATCAAAACAGTCTCATAGCAGAAATTCAACATGTCAAAAGGGGGCTTCATCTTTTATTTTTATTTTTTTCTCCACTTTTCCATAAGAAAAAGAAAAATTCAAAAGAAAAAAAATGATGTGAAAGTAATCAGGAGATAGATATACTACACTACAGCACTAAATCCAAATGATTAGAATTTGATTGAGTTAGAAGGAAAAACTACTAACCTCAGCCTGAAGTTTTTGGTTCTGAGCTTGAAGTGCATCATTATCTGACTTGACAGCTTCATACTGTCTTTTGAGAACATCATAGTCTTTCTCCAACTGCTTGGTCTTCCACCTGGCCCTTCTATTCTGGAACCATATAGCAATTTGTCTTGGTTGCAAGCCAAGTGCTCTTGCAAGCTGCATTTTTCTCTCTGGCTCAAGCTTGTTCCCCAACTCAAAGCTCTTCTCAAGTGTCTTCACTTGCTCCATGTTGAGCCTTCTCTTCTTCTCCCCTGCTTGTGATCCATCATCAGACAAATCTTCCTCAGCATTATTGGCCTCTTCTCCATGCTCAATCCCTGATGAAAATGACATGGATCTCTTTCCTAGAATGGTCACTCCCCCTGCATCAACATTAGGAACACAATATCAGAAGGACATATAAGGTTGATTGGATGGTTAAGAAAGAAGGAATGGAGGAAAATGTTGTCGGTTCAATCCCTCCTGCCAACAAAAACTAACAAACTAACAATTAACATTTGTTGATCAAAAAACAGAATATTTGAGTTGAGTGTGTGCTTGTGTTGATCTGATACTTAGTTTTTAGAGAGAGAGTGTACCATGATATTCTTGAGGTGCACACGTTGGTAGAATTGAGGTGAGAGAAGGTGGAGGTTGATGATGATGGTGATCATCATGGTGAGGGGTTTGGAGCATGAAATTTGCTGGGAAGAAAGCCATCTCATTGCAGGTTTTATGCCTGCCACAAAATCTTCAAGATCAGCTGAATGAATGATAGTGTGATCGCCACTTTGAAGTAATAATAAGAGATGATTGCAGATGCTGTAAGCTTAAAAATAAAGAAGGAATGGCAAAGGATTACTGCACCACATCCTCTGACAAAATATTTTAGGAGCAAATTAAATAAAGTTCTTCAGTTGAAGGAGGATGATGCACTAATTGTTCTGAATGATGATGGCTTGCATATACATTACAAGTTCTAGCCAGAGCTTTTGTTCTCTAGTGTTACTATTTGAAAGGAAAATGAAGTTGAGAGGGAAGGAAGGGAGGAAAGAGAGAGAGAGAGAGAGATATGTTTGAATCTATAGACTTAGCTCTAGATATCGACTTCCATATATATCACTAGTTTTTTTATTTCTTTTCATTATTGTACATAAAAAAGGAAAAAGCAATTAGTTAAGCATTTGTAGAAAAAAAAATCTGCAGTAATTATATTAAATGTGAAAGGATGTTCAGTGTACATGGGAAAATAATAAAGAAAAAGATATTGTGTTTAGATTTTAGAAAAGGAGAAAAGGAAAGCTTGCTTCTCTGCCTCAACCTGTCTAATAATATTATTCCAATGTAGTGTGTGCATGTGTAAAGCTCTTAAAAATGTAATTATTTTCCTAATGATAAACTAGTTTCTCACTTAGGAGACAAGAGGAGGGGGGTTCTTCTTTACAAAGACAATTGTCTTTAAAATATAATGATGGAATTGGCAAATTGGCAATGCAGCTAGATGCTTTCCATAGTCTATGATTCCATTGTAAAAAGGAAATGGAGAGATTCAGATATTATAATTCTTTAATGTTGAAGTGGGAAATGGCCATGTTGATGATTACATTAATAAAAAGTCATAAGCAAAAGACATAAGATGGGGCAAGTGTTTGAGAGGGAAGAAAGATGGATGATGGAGAGAGAGAGACGTTTTTGTTAGGAAAAGAAAACTTTTACATGGTGAGGTGATATTTGTGTGTGAAATTTTGTGAATGGAAGAGGTTACTTAAGAAAAAAGAGAAGTGAGTTGGCTATAACTTTAAGTCCAAAATGGATTGTGTTTTTTTTTTTTTTTTTTGAGAAAGAGAAAGAGAAGAGGAAAGGGAGAAGGGGCAGGAATCTAGGGGATGGGTCCAATGAGGAGGGGCAGGGTTTGCTACCTAACCCACCAACAGGTATCGTGTATTAGGACGAAGCTCTTTCGCATCAGCCATTATCCCTTTGCATCACTTCCAACCCAATTCCTATCTCTGTATTTGGTATCTCTTTCTTTTTTTATTGATAAATGTTAATGATTTATTTGTTAATTTTTATTTATAAAATAATTAAATTTTTTTTTATCATTAAGTCAACCTTATATTTTCCTTACCTTAAGCTATGATATGGGATTGCAACTTGAATCCACAACAACCTAAGCCCTGAGGCTGGTGCAATTTTTCATTAGTAACTAGTATTTTTTTTTTTACTGTGTTTTCAATTTGAGAGTTTCCTCCTTTTCTATTTTAAAATCATTTAAAATAAGAAAGGGAAAAAATAACTATTAATGTAAAGTGTAATGATTTTAAAGAAAAGTGTACATATATATTATATTCTTCCACCAAGAGTGAAAATATTTTCCTGCTTTTGTTACCCTACCAGAGCTGGTCTTGTTTGTCCTTTTCCTAGCCACATATAATGCAAGAATGATCCATGACACTCAAGTGCCAATCTACACTTACGTCATCTCCATTTTAACATTTTTTTTACATTTTGCGAATGTTTTAGACGGGTCTAACTATTACACATTACTTATATTTACCTTTTATAATTTAAGGCAGATTTGACATTGAAACATTCAACACAAAATTCTTTTTCTCACATAAATCAGATTCAACATGTTTTGAAAGCGTGATTCATATAAAACAAACATAAACTAAATAATTAACATCTTTAATCTAACAATTCTAAAAATTTTATTAAATAGATCCCTCAAATAACTTCACATCATTACATTTATCGCTGTAAAAATACATATACATGAATTTGTAAAAATTTTAAGGAAAAACAATGCTTGATAAATTTTTAACAGATAAGCACCTTCATTGGGGTGCCTTTAGAGAGAGAAAAATGGGAGAGGGAAATATAAATAAAATAAGTTTTTTCTATAAATCAGGGTATCTTTCATCAAACTTGTAAAATGCATGATTTATTTAAGAGATTGACATCTTTAAATATATGATTTTTCATAAGTACAAATTAAAAATTAAACTCATAATCATATGAATAAGAGACAAAATTATTTATTAATAATATGAATTCATGTTGAATATAAATAAAATAAGTAATATAATGTGATAAAAAAAATTAAATTAAATTTCTGTAGCAGCAGTGGAATTTCTAAAAAAATATAATGTCCATCTACATGACACATAACCACTACTCCTTTCACCTGACCTTAGCCACTTCCAACTCCCTTCCTAATTGGCCCGCAGTACATTCCCTGTATACATTATATATATTCTCTTTCCTCTATCTCTTTGTACTCAAGTTTCAACACAATATAAATATGCAATACATAATTGAATAAACAAGGTACACCAATAAACAATTGCAATCTCTTTAAACAAAAAAATAAAAATAATCTTGGTATGCATTTTGCAACTCATCTAGACTATGGTATAGCTGTGTGTGTCATTTTGTGCTAGACCCTTCACCATGGAAGAGAAGTCAAACGTGGTTGAATATTTTGCAATAGCCTATATAAGATGGTAAGGGTAAAGGACCAAATGTTCAAGATTTGTGCATGCCCTTTAACATGTGCCTAGTTTGGCTTATGTTACAAGGCAATTCATGATGGGTGCAAGACCTTGGCTATCTGAGAAGGAGACAGAGAAATAGAGGCAGCAGGAAATTACTTCCCTCTTTCAAACTGCAATTTCTTCCACTATAAGTTGCCAGAGAGGACCAGTTGAGGTGTGTGGTACACATTACACAATGTGAAATTTAATTTTGAAAGTGAAAGTTTCCACATCAACGGGTAAAAAAGGACATGTACATTTTGCTAATGATTGTTGAGTTTGATAACTTCATCAAAAAGATTTTGTTTTTTTTTTAACCAAAACAAAGCTTACTTGAACCACAATAGTGTCAATGTGAGAAATGTGTTTTTTCCTATAAAGTGCCATCATACTTGTTAAGTAAGAGATTGATTGGGTTATGGTTAAGCGTCAAAATGGAACTATCTTCCAACAATATCTTCTTTATATTTTCAAGATTTAACTTAAGTATTTAATGGGTATAAACTTTTCTACCGTAACACATTGATTAGGAAGTGTACCTTCATTTACAATTACGTTTTTTACTATGTTTTTTTCTATATAGTAAAAAGTACATTAAAATTTACTATTATTTTTCCGTTGTTGTGTTTTCATCAATCACTTTCTTATATTTCAATTAGGAAGTTTACAGACATATGGGAGCCAATGAAGGAATTAAATTTCCAACACGTGGTCCCAAATTAGCTTAATCAGCCATAAACATGCATCACCACGGGTTCTTCATTGAGTTAACGGCTTGAGACAATTTGCCTAATCCATCAATCAATTGATTTAACATTTAAAATCGATGGTTTGATTTTGACTTGAATAAAACTATTGAGTTATGCCCTTCATAAAATAAAATAAAAACACTATTGAGCTACTACCTTAACAATATTAATTATTAGACTTAAAAAATATTAATTGTTAAATACAATTAATATTTTTTTTATGTATACGTTGTAAATATACAAATATCTAAAATATATATTTTTTTAAAAATATTTTTAAATTTTAATAAAATTCTGTTTGTTAATATTTTATTTTAAAAAGTCAATGGTTAAAAAGATATATATAAGAATAAAAAAAATTAATATATAGATGCCGATGTTAAGACTCTAACTGTGTGTTTGGTGGAAAAGAAATAAATAAGTGAAAATAGGATGAATAATAATAGGAAAAAGATAAAGTGAATTTAAATTGTGAGTTTGAGAGAAATAAGAAAGAGAAAAAAATAAATTAAAATAAACTATTTTCAAAATATGATAATCAATTTTGATTTTAATTCTTGGGCATGAAATCGATTTTCAAAATGTTCTGGATTTGCATTACCAACATAATTGATTTTTCATTATTAACTAAATATGACCTATTCTTATGTTTTTAATTCAGTATTATAAGGATTTAAAATAAATAAATAAATTTTTAAAATCTCACTCCTTTTGTAAGCCAAACAAGAAATAAAATACTTCTTTTGATCTTATTTATAGATTTAATATGATCATTTTTATAACAAATAATTTATAATATTACTTATATTAATTATTTTTAGATTAAAATATTTATAATTAAAAGATGTTGCAATAACAAACAATTTGAAGAGAGAGGGAGTAAAGGGTATTAATTACACCGGTAGTTTTTGAAGAAAAAAAATTAAGACATTTTATTATTAGTTAAATTATTATTATTTTTAATTGTGATGAATTAGATAACTAAATTTTATAAATAAAATCGAAAGAAGTAATTATTTTATCTAATCATAGGTTCAAGGAGTATTCCTACCCATGTACATTCATAAGTCCATTAATCTCTTAAACAAGGTATTGGGTCTGTAACCAATAATTCAATAAAAGAAAGAGAAAAGTTCATTCCTTGGTAGTTGACCATGGTCAATATCAAAGTTTTATTGAGTCAAACTTAGCATTTGCTTTGCCATCCTTGAAAATGATATTATATGTAACCATGCATATAGTTGGCAAATCATGCAACCCACAAAGTCTATTGTAATTTATGTCTTGTCAGACTGCAAGTGTACCGTAAAAAAAAAATTACTGCTACTGTTGGGTAAAATTACTTAAACCCCTGGCTACTTGTGGCATAATTTTCAAATAGACCAGGAAAACAATATACAAGAACATATGAGGTGACACTGTATTGAACACATATTTTAGTATTAGTGGAAACTTATACGAAATCACAATATTTTGTAGTTCTCCTATATATCTTATTTAACGAGTCTAGCTAACTCATTATAATTAATTCATAATTATATAATTTATAATAAATTTTAACTATAATAAAGATTTAATGTACCGTTGTAATGGTGCATGTTGGTACCATTTGGAATAGGCAATATGAGTATCGGTCCTTACACCAAATGGCTCGTTTTGCATTTATATGTACACAACTCAGTACGTGATATGTCGAGGCCAGGGATGTGAAAAAAAACTAAACCGAATCACTTTGGAAAAGTCAAACCGTTTTAAAGAAAAAATTAAACCAGAAGTTTGATTTAATTGGTTAAACCAGAAGTATGAAAATAGTTTGATTAATTGATCAAATCATTTTTAAAAAGAAGTTTGATTTGATTGGTTATGTTTTTTTTTTTATATATAGAAAGATCGATTCATATATGAATAAAAAATTAATAACTAAATAATGAACCTAGAAAAACTAAATTGTTTTTTAAAATCTCGAATCAAATTTACTTTATAAAAGTAATTAGTTAAAGTGGATTGGTTGGGATTTTTAAAAAATAAATTCATTTTTTTCACAACCCTAGTCAAGATTATTTGAAGGTGCCCTCATGCAAGTACGGCCAAATATCGGAAGGCAGGCATGGTGGCCTTGTTCGTTATGAGCATGACACTTTGGTGTTGAGTTTCATGGGGTTTTGTCCTTCGATCTTAATGAGTTTGTATATATACTTGCAATTAGGCAAGGGCTAATGCGCGCTTGGTCCCTTGGTCGATATAGGACACCTTCCTTCTGATCAAGCCTTTTGTGTCTCGTCATTTCTATTCATGCTCCCTTAGCTTCTACGGAATTTATTGTTTTTGTTTTTGAATTACTGATCCATATTGAAATACTATACTATTATCAGATATTTAATTATTTCAGATTCAATTGATCAATAAATGTCAAACTATTATGAGAACCTTACACAGATTTAGTTGCATTAATATTCACAATATTCTCAAGGTAAGAACGGACCGTGTTCATAATTAAGCTTCATCTACTGGTCCAATGGTTCTACAGTATAGTATATAATTTCTTTCCCTCCAATGTATCAACAAGCATTAAATTCATAATAAGTAGTAGTCCAAGTGTCTAACATTGTGTGTACTGGAGAATAAACTTTTGTACACTTACACACAGATATGAACAAAGAATATATTTTAATGAAACTTGTAGGTATTTTCTTATCAAATACTTACACCTATGCACTTTTATATACTGCTTTTATAAAAAATTGTTACAACAGAAAATTGAAAAAAAAAAAAATTAACACTCTAACCAACTACTATTAACAATACCCTTACTTATATTTGGATTAAACTCAACACTCTCCCTTAATCCAAATCATTACAAGATATAACTCCTAATTCCATTATGAGTTTTACAAATCTGTCAGGTCTAATTGTCTTAGTTAGTATGTCAGCTAGCTGAGTTTTTGTTAAACAATATGTCATTTCAAGCTTTCAATTATTCACTTGCTCCCTTAGGAAATGGAATATGGTTTCAATGTGCTTACTTCTCCCATGTGAGACTGGATTTTTAGCTAAATTGATAGCTGACTTGTTATCAATTAGCAATTTAATAGGTTTCTTTGCTTCAAACTTCAATTCATCTAGCAATGAATCTAGCCAAATAGCTTGGCAAGCAGCATATGAGTCTGCTATATATTCAGCCTCACAGGAAGACAAGCCACCACAGGTTGCTTCTTAGAGCACCAGGAAATTGGAGCACCTAGAAACTTGAACAAGTACCTTGTAGTGCTTTTCCTATCTGTTTTGTTTCCACACCAATCTGAATCAGAATACCCCAGTAAACTCACTATTCATTGGTATGTCTTGATAGAAAACAAAACACCATATTCCAATGTTTCCTTCACATACCTCAAAATTCTTTTGGCAACCGTCAAATGAGACTTCTTTGGATTATTCATGAACCTACTGATTAAACCAACAACAAAGGAGAGGTCAGGTCTATTGTTACATATGTACCTCAAGGAGCCAACTAGTTGCTTATACATGGTTGGATCCACTGCTTCTTCTTCTTCTGCTATTTCCAATTTTGTATTAACCTCTGCTAGAGTATTTGTAGGATTTCAATCTACCATATGAAATCTTTTCAATACATCAGTAGCATACTTCTGCTGGTGAAGCAGAATTTCCTTTGAGGTAGCTACAGATTCTAACCCAAGTAAATAAGCTAGAGTAACAAGGTCTATCATCTCAAATTCCTGCATCATTTGTGCCTTAAAGAACTCAATACCCTTTAAATCACTGCCTGTTACCAGAAGATCATCTACATACAAGCAAATCAGAATCACACTTGTCTCCTTTTTCGCATAAACACCATATTCAACTAAATATTTCTTGAATCCACTCTGAATCAAGAATGTGTCAATCCTTCTATTTCCACGCATTGGGAGCTTGCTTTAGGCTATACAATGCCTTGTTAAGCCTATACATTTTGTCTTCCATTCCTTTTTTCACAAAGCCTGGTGGTTGAGTCACAAAAATAGATTCCTCTAATGGATCATTCAGAAAAGCAGATTTTACATCCATGTGAAATAGTGCCCAATTGTGGTTGCTAGCCATTGCTACTACTAGTCTAATAGTCTCAATTCTTGCTACTGGTGCATAAACCTCAAAATAGTCTATGCCAAGTTTTTGAAGGAAGCTTTTGCCACAAGTCTTGCCTTATGCTTTGCAACAATGCCGTTGGGATTCAATTTCAACTTGAACACGCACTTCACACCAATTGCTCTCTTCTTATTTGGTAAGTCAACTAGCTCCCAAGTGTTATTCTTTTCAATAGCATTCAACTCTTCTAGCATTGCGTTCTTTCAAACCTGTTCTTGTAATGCTTCTTCATGACTAATTGGTTTTGCATCTGCTAGTAATGTAAAGTGAACCAATTCTCCTTCTTCTGTTACCTCAATATCACTTCCCATTTCAAAATCAAAGTATCTAGTTGGCATCCTTCTCTCTCTTTGTGGCCTCTGATTTTCTGGTGATTCTACCTCTGTATTTATTTTTGCGTTTATAGTGCTAACCTCATTCTGATTTTCTTCAATTGTTGATATCAATGGTCTGATTTCACACCTTTGTTTGCTCCAGTCCCATGCCTCTGCCTCATTGAAGTATACATCTCTATTGATCTTAACCTTCTGCTTATGTGGATTATAAAGTCTATAGGCACCAGTAACATGATAGCCTATCAATATCATTGGTTCATTTTTGTCTTCCAATTTCCTCCTTTTGGCATCAGGAATGTGTTTGTAGCATAGGGATCCAAAGATCCTGAGATGACTAACCAGTGACTTTCTTCCAGACCAAATCTCTTCTGGGACTTTCTCTTTCAATCTCTTAGTAGGACATTTGTTTAACATATAAGTTGTTGTGCTCACAACTTCTCCCCAGAATGAATGAGGTAGTTTTTTCTGCTTTAGCATGCTCCTTGCCATGTCAAGGATAGTTCTATTTCTTCGTTCTTCTAAGCCATTGTGTTGTGGTGTAGAAGGTGTCGTTACCTCATGAATTATTCCATGTTGCTCACAGTAGGTGTTGAATGCCTTGGAAGTGAATTCACCACCTCCATCTGTCCTCAAAACCTTCAAAGCTTGTCCACTTTGCTTCTCTGCCATCACCTTGAATTTCTGGAAAACTGAGAACACCTCATCTTTTGCCTTGATCAAGTATAACCACATCATTATGATGTGCTCATCTAAAAAGATGTGAAGTACTTATTCCCACCCAGTGATGGTACCTCAAAAGGACCACACACATCAGAATGCACAACACCAAGTACACTATAAGCTCTTATTGGCAAATGGGAATTAAAGGAATTTCTTGGTTGCTTGCCAATAAGACACACATCACACCCCTTCTTTGGTACATTTAATTTTGGGAGACCTATAACCATATTATTAGTTACTAACATATTCAAACTTTTGAAATTTAAGTGACCAAACCTGAGATGCCAAAGCCAGCTCAATTGGTTGATCTTTGTAACCATTAAACATTGTACTTCTGCTGCCTTAATGTTGGCTTGAAAGGTTCTATTTCTTGAGAATGAAGATCTCAAGACTAGCTTCAAATTAGGATCAAGCAATTCCAGCATTCCATCTTTCATTGACACAGAGAATCCCTTTTCCACCAGTTGGCTTACACTCATCAGATTGCATCTCATCCCAGGAACATACAACACATTTTCAATGAGTGCTGTTTTCCCATCCTTTCTCTGAATAAGAATGTTCCTCATGCCTTTTGCACTTAGAGTTCTGTTATCCGCCAATCTGATATTGGATCTTCTGTTTTCATCAAAATCACCAAGCCACTCCTTATGACCTGTCATTTGGTTAGAACAACCAGTATCTAGATACCAAGCCTCAGAATGTGGCTTGCTATCACTAGTTGCTACTAACATCACAGGGTGTTCATCTTCTGAATCTACATCTTGAGCTATGTTTTCCTTTCTTCAGAATTCTTGTTTTGTTTTCCTTTTCCATACCAACATTCAAAGGCATAATACCCCCATTTCTCACAGTTATAACACTAAACCTTTCTTTTATCATGGCCTTTCTTTCCTTTTTTATTACTGAAGTTCCCTCCTCCTCCTTTATTAGAGGATTCAGATTTATCTCCAATCTTGTCATTTTCTTTATTTGAGAACCAATTCCCTTTGCCACTGCCTTTTCCTTTCTTCCATTTCTTCTTATTTCCATCATTCTTGGTAAACTGAGCTTGCATCGCTTGATCCAAATCCCTTGAATTTGCCCTTTCATTCAACCTCTGCTCATGGGCTTCAAGAGAATTTTGCAGTTCTTCAATCTTTAATCTTTCAAGATCCTTCGATTCTTCAACTGCTACCACAATGTGATCAAATCGAGGAGACAAAGTTCTCAAGATCTTTTCAACAATCATCTGATCTAACAATGATTCTCCACAAGTCTTCATTGAATTTACCAACAGCTACATTCTGTTGAAGTAATCAGCCACTGTTTCTTGATCACTCATTGAGAGGAGTTCATATTGCCTCCTTAAAGATTGCAACTTCACCTTCTTGGTCTTTCCTGCATTTCCAAATGCCTTCTACAGAATTTCCCAAGCTTCCTTGGTTGTACTAGCCTTTGCAATCTTCTTAAATACAACAAAATCAACACACTGATGAAGAAGACACTTTGCCTTGAAGTCCTTCTTCATAATTGCAACATCATCTTTCTCCTTCTCTGAGATTCCTTCCTTCACAATGTCAAGAATCTCATGGAAGCCTAGAATCGCTTCCATCCTTACAACCCATTGATCATAGTTCTTGCCATCAAGAATTGGTAGCACATGTATGAATCCACCAGTGTTTGTTGCGGAAGCCATTGCAGCACCTTCAATCGGGTCCCTAAACCTTAGAGCTCTATGATACCAATTTGTTGGAGAATAAACCTTTGCACACTCAAACACAAATATGAACAAAGAATATATATTAATGAAACTTGTGGATATTTTCTTATCAAGCACTTACACATATGCTTCTTTATATAGTGCTTTTATAAAAGACTGTTACACCAAAAAATAGGAAAAAAAAAACTACTACTAACAATACATATTCCTCCGGCTTCATATATTTTGGAAAGGAATATATTTTAGATCGTGTTAATTTCATGTTATATTTTTTAATATATATATAATGTTTTAAGAATTATATATTAAGAGCTTAATTTTTATGTATTATGGGGCTAAAATTTTTTATATTGTTAGTCAATCAAAAGGTACCGTTAATATGAATTGTACATGTCATATTTGAAACAAAAGGATGAAATGGAAAGAAAGCTAGAAGGACAAAAAAAATAACTAATATTTTTTATTCATGATTTTTTTTTCATGGAAATTAAAAATAATATTAAAAATTCACACTACTCACATTTTCTGTTGAATATGTCAGTTTTCTATCCATTGTTTGATACGCTCCAAGAATGATAACACACTAACAATTATCATTTATCGATAAAAAAAACATAACGTTGCAACAACAACGAACAAAAAGCTAATATTTGCTTTAAATTAGTTATATATAAATTCAAATACAATTATAAAGCTACTATTTTTAAAGGAATTTTTGTATAAATTAGAATGATATAAGACATTTATAAAGATAATTATTTTAATATATATCAATACCTACCAACATATAATTTAAAAATAAACAGTAATAGATAAATATACTAAAAAATCATAATGATATTCAAAATTCTAAATTATAATTAAAATTAATTTTCTTGTGTACATTGGTCAGATGTTTGAACTCATGCATTATATCCCAATTTCCCACCATTAGGTTGATCTAGTCAAAGTTAAAACATGAGTGAGTGGGAATTTCAATTGAAAGGAAAATTCCAAAATAATTTATGAAGCAATAATTAGAGTTAAACTAATAGAAAGTTCAAGGTTAAAATGGTATGTGTTTGGATTACACGTTGCTAGTTAATTTCTTCCCACCAGAGCAAATGCGCATACATGGTTATGGAGTTTGGATAAATTGTGCATGGGTATGACCATTTAGTGCTTGTTCAAAGTTTGGCTTTATAAGTATGGGCAGAGGAAAATGAAGGCATCCTTATTTCATGAAAAAAAAAATAGAATCAATCTGGTCTTGAGAAAAGGAACAAAAGGACTCACTAATCTAAATATTGGTAATGATAGGACATTAATGGACCCCATATAAATACTGCTTTAATATTTAGCCAAAGACAAGCAACTCTCGAAACTTAACATGCCTTTATTAGTTGGAAGCTGAAGGTATGCCCCATTGGCATAGGGTGGATCCATGTTCCTTAGACTTTTTTTTATTTCTCTCAATCCTCTTCTCTCCTCAATTTTGCAATTCAGTTAAATAACTAAAAGGAAATTTCAATAGTAAAATGAAATTTTAATTAGGTGGGAAAACTATATAGCTAATGAATCTTCCATCCACTTGCTCTTATGCTTCTTGTGAGTTCAGCTTACTCAATTTCCATGTGCCACCTTTGCTTGACATATTTCTCTTTCTAGAGAGTGCTTTCTTTTCTTTAAAAAAAAATTAATAATGACAACCATAATGCTGTTCCTTTGTGCAAATTTTCAATTTCTGAATTTTGGGACTATTCGTGGAGAAATGCTTTGATGGTGATTCGTCAACTACTAGTCCAATTATATATGTTCTTTTTTATTTTAAATTTTTAATGTTTCCTGGTGCCATTTTTTTTTTTTTTTTTACTTTATGAGGAAAACAGATGGATCGTACATCAGAACCGTCCATTGCGGAGGACACTTCGTGGATTGGCTCCATTGTGAAAATGTCATCCATTTGATAGAGAAAGAAGTTAGAGGGCTTTACCAAAAGGAGATAAAATAAAATAAAATAAATCTAAAGGAAAATGCTGGGTTAGAAACTAGAAAAGGAAAAAAAATGAATGAAAGAGAAGGAGCTAGCAAACATTTTTTGCATCTTTACAAATCTTAGCAAAAGTTTGGATTTAAATATTAGAGATTCCACTGTCTTATTATGGTCGATCTGCTATTCTTTATTTTCTTATTTGATCTTACGATCCATATGCCATCAAGCATTGAGTGTTTAAGTGCTATGTATGAGTCAAGCTTGATGAGTAGTCTTGGTCACTCAATCTATTTTTCACCAAGCATTAAAACCTTTAGACGTAATTGCTTAAGCATGGATATATGAATGAGTAGGCCATGGCCATGGTCAGATAATGATCCATATACTCATTGAGAAAATCTCACAAGAAATATCATCTTTTTAAATATTTTCTTCTTTAATGTTAGAATGATACTATCGTTGGGAATACTCAAAATGATAGGAAAACATAATATTTATACAAATTTTTTTGACTTCAAGATCATCATTTATTTCATTGGAATGCAAATGGAGGCATTTGCTCTCCACCGCCAATGCTTAGCCATTATGAATGCTACAGTGATATAAAAGCCAATTAAATGAATATATTACAAGAATTACTTTTAAACTCGATTAAAAAATGAAAGTCTTACTATAGTCCTCCAAAGATAAATGGCCAATTCAAGTTCATTATCATTTTCATCTTATTGGATACAAAATATCATGCACCAGTGATAATGCCAAATAAATTCTTTGCACGCTTATAGTTATATAGTTACTGTATGAACTCAGGTACATAAATAAATTCAATGAAACATTTGTAGCTTACTAATTTATAGATTATAGTACAATAGTTGGTAAAAAAAATTAAAAACCTACAACCATGCCCGGAATGTGCTTTGCGTCACATCTTGGATTATGAATAAGCGACCTCAAATTGCTTCTTGCTCCCAATCATTTGCCTTGTACTCTTCATTACTCCTTCCAGCAATGCTCTTGCTGCATTTCCTCTCAACTGTTTAAGAAGTTCAAAAACAATTTCCTCTCGTGCATGGAGTGATCATTTCACTTTTATAACCTATAAGGTCATACAAGAGATAAAGATATAAAATTTTGGGTACACAATTTACATAATTACTTATGTAACAAATTTTATTTTATTTTTACATAATTACTTATTTAAATAAATGATTACAGCGATGCAATCAATAAAATTGTGCGATATGTAAAGGTTTCACTCTCTACAAACATTTCTTATTTTTATTTAACAAAGCTACAAGTTTATAGCAGACTCTCTACCAGTAAAGTATTAGTCATGCTGTAATCGGCATAATTACCTGGGTTGATAATCTTCTAATTTCTTGGTTCAGTATTATAATGAACAGATGCAGATCCTCATGGCTCCTCCTACCAGAAAGGAAAGAACATTGTGTATCCAAGTTACAAACAAAAAAGATAAAATGCGCACCTATGCTAGTAATGCTACACTTCTTAAGTTCTTGTATATTCTTTCAGAAAACAAAAGTTCTTATATATAGTGATTCAAAGCACATGCAATCACCTATTCATAAACATCAACTCAACTTCATCTGCAGCCCCAAAGATGTGTTTATTAAACAACCTATGATATCATGTTCATTAGTAAGAAATAATTATGATGACACTGCATATTAGATAGTGATCCCAACTAAGTATGATTTTAGATTGCGATAGAATGTTAAAAAGTAAACCGTTCAGAAAGATCCAAAACATCTATAATTATCACCAAGAAAACTGATTAATATAGCCTATGCTAATAACAACATCGGATTTTAAGAATAGTAAATTTATCAGTTTCAGAGAATATTGTTAACAACAAATTCAAGAGAAAGAAAGAAACAGGGTGATATTACAACCAAATTCAATCTAGATATATCAAAATGAAAAAAAAAAAAAAAAACAAAGCATGTCCATTAATTAATACTAGAGCTAAAGCCATTATGCCCACTACCCAATTTGATGCCCGTAAAAGCAGGATCTATGAGGGAAATTCTAATTGAGTTACAAGAACTAAACTATTACCATTTGACTGAACAGAACCTTTTTGACAGTAATAAGAAAAAACAAAAAGGGGGTTTCTATCTTTCTTTGTTCAATTCCATTCTTTTTATTCTTTCTATTGAAAGTCATGGATTTCTTAAACCTAGTTTCACTATCTATTCATGTTTTTCAAGAGGACAATGTGTTCCTTCCAATCAAAAGTAACTCATTCTCTCTTTATCAGATTTTGCTCAAATTCTTCCATTAACCTTTGAATCCAAATAGCTTTCTTGCATATATGCCCATATAGTTGCTATGTAATAAGCTTTTATAGTAGAAAAAGTTTTAATAGTTTGTAGTTTGGATAACCAACTTGTCATTCCTCTTGCGATTGTGAATACATATATATCATGTAGTGAATTTTTCTTTATCAAGATCGATCATATGCAAAATCTGAATCAACATACTTTAACAATAAATTCTTATCCTACAAACCATAATGCAACACTTGAGGTTTCTTTAATATATCGAAGAAGATTATTTTAATATCATTTCAATGCTTTCTACCAAAATTTGCAATAAATTGATTGACCACCCCAACTGCTTAAGCAATGTTTAGTCTAGTACAAATCATAATATGTATAAGGCTTCCTACAATTGTTGCATACAACGTCAAGACATTTTCATCCTCTCCGCTTTGTTACTGGGGCACATACCTATGGTTATATTTATCAAGAAATATATATTAGAGATTGACTTACAATCTTGCATGTTGAAGCAACACAAGACTTTATATATAATTCATCTGAAAGACAAATCTTAATATCTTGATAAGTTTACATATTCAAAATCTTCTTTATAGATCCCAAGTCTTTCATATATATCAAATTTTCTAGCCAACTGTGTCTTCAGTTCTTTGACTCGGTTATTGTTGTGGTCTACCACCAACATGCCAGCAACATTCAATAATGACAAGACGATGAATTGAAATTGTTATATCAAATTTCTTGTATATTGATTAATTGTTGTATTCGAGGTTAATAATGAAGGAATCAAATCTTTTGTACTAACATCTAAACCCTTATTATAGATCATATAGAGATTTGGTTAACCTGCAAACTAAGTTTTATAATTTAATTACAAATTACAACAAGTTTAATCAACTATAATTATATTACATAATAAACATTCTTTTACTGTAATATATATATATATATATATATATATATATATATATATATATATATATATATTTTTTTTTTTTTTTTTTCAGTATAATTCAATTATGTAATAAACATTTTCTTATTGTATAATACATGCATATATATATATATATATATATATATATATATAAATTAAATAATAAATTATATACACAAAATTGGTATAAAATAATACTATAATATCATAATTTAATGACTGAAAAACTCACTCTAATACCCTTTGTATTATCAATCAAAAAGCTCTTTGTAACATATATGTACATCTAAAGAAAAACGTATTTTAATTTATCGATGGAAAAGTCCATTTATTATCGGGAAAGAAGTTGTCTGTAACGTCTTCATACATAAAAATATTAAGTAAGATTTCATAATATTTATCCGTGGAAATGTCAACTATTATTTTCTGACAATTTTTTTTTAATACTTCTATATTACTGACGTAAAAGTTACTTGCAATTTATCAATGAAAATGGCAACTGCAATCTATCTTTATTACCAACAACTTCAAAGACTATTATAAACCTGTTTTAGTTCGACGTGAACGTTTTCATCTCTACCTGGATGGACAAGCTTAAAAATAGCTTCATAATTTTTGTTTTCATGGAATAAGCATTTCTTCTCCCTTTGATTCTTCTCAATGTATCATTATACTATCCATCTTGCAGATTGGGCAAGTTATTGCTTTGTCTTGTCACAAGTAAGAGCATGTTTGATTTACAGTTCAATTTGTTAGACATGAATTCCGAAACCAATTTCAAATATCAGAATGTAGCTTGTTTTTCAATCTCTGAGTACAAGAATTCAAATACGTACAAATTCTATGCAAACCTTAGAAAAACAAATTAAATGTCAAGTTGCATCAAATGTATGTATAAATTCATTAGAGTTCTTGGTGACATATGAAATTAGTGATTTTCATTTATAGTTTTGGATCTTTAAAAAAATGTTTAATTTATCTTTTATGTAAATATATTTTTTGTTGTATGTTCTTACATCATTATAAAAAATATATAACAATAATTACTGATTTACTTGACTTTAAGTTTGATTATATAATTATAAAATCCTAAATCATATAAAGATAAATCAAAAGAAAGTCTCAATAATTTTAATAAACAATTACAAACTTGACTTTAAGTTTGATTATATAATTAAGTCAAATTCAAACTTTTAAAAACACATAAATAATGCGTGTATATTTTATATGAGAATGTATATTAAACATTAAATTAATAAATTTTAAAAGCTTTGCAAGTATATTTTATGAGAATAAAATAAAATAAAATAATAAATAAACTAAATAAATCAAACTCAATATTCATTTTCCTTGTGTACCAAAAACTCAAATTAAACTTCATATTTAAAAAATAAATAAGCTCAAGTTTTAAATTTAATTTATTGAAATAAAATTCAAACTTAAATAATATATTTTTACAAATCAACTTAATTTTAAATACACAACTTGAGTTGACAAATTTACACCCCTAATTGTATATAAGAATATCTTTCCCTTAAAATTAGAGCATAAATTTAATGTATTTTTCGGTAAAAAAAGAAACAAAAAATTATTATTTGTTTTATTACCTATTGTTAGATTTCATCTTAAGATCAATTGACATTAAGTGAAGTTGTCCAATAGGTATATATAAGCTGCACTCCAAGGATTGAGACCGCAGATGTGGGACTTGGGTATTTTCCCAATACACCCCCTTCACGCCCAACATTTATTGGGTTCGGTGCGTGAACCACAAATGGTGGGTGCTCGTCGCAGCGAAAGCGAATGTGAGATCCCAGAGTCAAAGCTTACCTAAGTCTCACATCGGTTGCCTCAATCATTAGAGTGCAGCTTATATATTTGTTGGACAACTTTATTTAATGTCAATTGGTTTTAAGATGAAATCTAACATGGTATCAGAGGAAGTCCCACATCGGCTCAAAATGTTTACATTCCATTTTTTATTCATAAAAATTAAATACGATACTAAAAAATTTACAAACACTCGCACATTCAAAATTAAGCTAAATCTTTAATTACGCTCCATGAGATCGAATACCGATAGTTGTGATAATTAGAAACAATTAGTTAGATTGATGGAAAGCTTTGTCTATTGAAAAGTTATTAATTAGAGAGGCACAAATTAAATTAATGAAACACTGAGATCGATGAATGCTTTTGATGCTGGATACTTTTAAGAACCTCTCTGGTTACACATAAAAGTCCAGATTTGGCCAACTAGATAGACAGTGTGAAATGAATAAGCTCCTTTTTTGCTTTTGTATACTATTAACGTTCTTTTATGAATGTACTATTAAGGTGATTAACCAATTCTTAGCAGCCAAAGCACAAAAGTGATGATGGAATTGACCAGCCAACTATTATAGTTGGATAGATTACCGGCAACTATATAAGCATAACATATGCCATGCCTGCATCAACGTCAGACAAGCTCGGAGATTGCAATCTTTGCTGCTTAATTAGTGTTACCTATGAATTGATCATTTCTAGGTATCATTAATATATATATTTATCTCATTTTTCTATAACAAAATCACATGTTTTAGTATATATTTTTAGTGTTTTTAAATATGAAAAAAATCTTTCTAATTAAAAAAAATGACTAATTTAATTTTTTTTTTTAAAAAGCAAGGAAAGGTGCGGGGGAAATTGACAATGGTACAAATTCAAAGGAAATGATTAATTCTAGGATACACTAACCAATAAAAAGAATAAGAATTTTGTTACATGTAGTTCAAACAAATAACAAAAAAAATTAAACATTAAGTTCTTAAATTCGATTGTTGTTAAGAGAAGAAATTATCTCACTAAAAAATGGATCGTATTTGTTTAATAGAGGTATACTCATTAAATACTTTTATACCTATAACATAGTGATTAAAAAAAAGTTTAAATAAGTTGCATTAGATGAAGTTTTAAAAGTTTATTACAGTTTTCAACAAATTAAATATAATTTATTAAATTTAAATTCATTTTTGTATTATAACTATTCTTATATTATAAATTAAAATATACAATTTTTCTGCTCTCTCAAATATACGTTTTTAATATGTTTTTTTCTCTCATTTAAATGTGCATTCATACCAGTTAAACTTTTTTTTTTATCAACCATCTTAAATTATCATCCTGTTATCTTAATTTATTCATATACTTGATATTCTTAATCTTAAATTATTTTTTAAATCATAATTTTAAACGAATATATATATATATATATATATATATATATATTCCTTTTTTCATTAATGATAAATAAATTAACATTCTATATATTCCTTATTAGGTATATTTATATATTTGCTGCCCACTCACAGCCCAACTAAAGAACACTGCATCTTCCATATATCATAAAAGAAAAAAGTTCTTTTTAAACTACTGTTTTATTGTTACACCTTACAATCCCATTCTCTAATGTTGAAAAAACATAAATGATTCAATTAAAAGAAATAAAAAGATAGGAAATTGATTGTAAAGTGGAACAAATATAATTTCATTCTTTGAATAATGAAAAACTAATACTACATGTACTATTATATATATATATATATATAACACAACTTATCCCCTTTTAATTTCCAAAACATTTTCCTAAAGAATAAAAATGTAAAGTGATGTCAACTTGTCAGGGCTGATCGTACTATGTTGCATGTGGCAAGTTGGATAACATCATAAAACAGAATTTTGCTAATATATTAAAAACACAATATTATCTCACTGAATTGATGAACTATATCATATTGTAATTACAAACCGTGTCGTCTACTACATGCAACTGCGGATTTCACAATTGGGGAGGAAAAAATAAATGAGTGTACATTTGAATGTGGGATACATGCGCCATTCTGTTTTAACAAATCTTCCATACTTCACATAATTTTCAAATTTACAAGTTTTAGAATATCAACATATATGTTTCCAAATCATTAATTATAATCATCTGAAGAAATTAAACAGTATATATGTCAAAACAGCGTTGGCAAGACATTCAAACGTTAGTCAAATTTGACTGACTCCGATTACTATTAACCAATGCAACAAGCTCGATCCGTGCAAATACCACAAGGGAAAACAAACTTGAATATGAAAATAAGAAGAAATGAAAAAAAATGGTATTTTAAGAGACATATTCCTACTAATCCTTTAAGACGGTGATAAGAGTTAAAATAAATGCATGAAAATTTATGTTTAGTCTTCAAAGCCATCATTGTAAAAATAAAAAATAAAAAAAATGGAGAAAGAAGAATAATCTCAACCAATATGCCTGACAGATATATCTTCACAAGGATCGTAGATGTTGACACGACAAAAAAAAAAAAAAAAAAAGCCTTGCAATTTATTAGACGACTTTCATAATAATATTTATGTACTAAAAACTAAAAAATATGTAAAACCATTTTTTTATTTTATGTACCAGTTCATAGGTTAAGGAGATTTTCAATATATAAATAATTTTTCCATTAGCAATACGATTTTTTTCTTTAACAAAACTTTCTATTTTTTTCATTGTTATTAACATTGTACCAAGATGACCAATTTAACTCGAAGGCGAGTTCGGATAACTAAAAAAAGTTTTAAATAACCTTTTTGACTACACTTACTTTATAATTTGATACTTATACTTTAAAGTATATCGAATTTGGTCCCTATATTTATTTATTTTTCTTTCAATGTAGTCATCGTTGCGAAATCATGTTAAGGTCGTTCATTCGGTCAATGACATGACTTTTCACTATAGAGTTTGCAGATGTGACTTTCCATATCACCTGGATTTCAAGGGGGTGGTTGCATTTGTGACGTTGAGGAAAGGGTTGCTAAGAGAAGAAAAGGACCAAATATCTCCTCATTCATAATAAAAAAGTCCCGTGGGACATCCAATAGAACAATGGGTTAATCTTCCAGCAATTGAGAAAAAGAAATACTAGGATCAAGATCTTATTGTATTTCACTAAATCAGGATTTCATCAATAAGTACCCCAAAAACCATCTTATCATCATCTAAGAGTTTTGTCAAGCGATTAAAGTGGTTGGAGTTCATTGTTGAAAATAAGTGATTCTCACCCATTGAACTAGTTTTTGGAATTGAGTTAGGCTTCTCACATTAATGTGGAGTGATCAACTCAATGGGTAATGGTTATCTCTCACTTATAAAATCTAATATGGTTGTATTATTAACCGATGTGAAACTTGAATTATTTTCAGCATTCATAACACGGGACAAATCTTTTGATTCCAATGAGTTCTTTCCATAAAATTTCTCCAATTCAGTCTTTAGCTCATCCACCTAAAATAGAAGGAAACAAACACTAAACAAACCAACAAATTTAGAATTCTAACAACATTAGGAAAAAACTTATTACCAACTTGGGAACATAGTCTTTAGTTGTTATAATACAATCTCGAGAAATCCAGGCCTGCCCATTATTAGAACCCCACTTTCCTGCAATTATTCATCTTGTTGCTACCTTGCCAATTCAAATTTCAAACTAATTTAATCTTAAAAGTGATATTGCAAGAGATCAGTGATGACAAGTAATTGATGAAAATAAATCAGGACAAAGGTATACCTTTAAATTGATATTTGAATCAACAAAAACAAAAATGAGGAGATATTTGGTCCTTTACTTCCCATCCTCACGCAACATTGGTGGAGTTGTGGTTCTTGTCTTCAGTCCACTACAGTTGTTTTGGGTGATGGTGGATTGCGATTGCAGAAGGTTAGGATCAATGAACAACAAAATGAGTAAATATGTCATCAAGGGCAGATGAGGGAAGTTCAATGAGTAGTAATACGTGGTAGTTGAACAATGCTAAAGCGATTTCATTACGATGACCAATTTGGATTAAAAAAAATGCAACTACAAGAGCTTTTAAACACCAAAAGAGCTTTTAAATCGTCAAAAAATTACTTCCTTCGTTTTTATATATGAGTCAATTACCTCATTTCATTAAAATTAAAGAAGATTGTTAATATCATTTATAACAATAAATTTATCTTAAATTTATATATTTTTTTTAAATTATCCTTGTCATTATTATTTTTCTCTTTTAATAATTTGTTAATATATATTTTTTTTTCTTTTAATAAAATATATTTTTAATTTAAAAATAATTAATGTAAAAAATATTATAAATTAAATCTTATAAAAAAAAACCAGTATCATTTTAAATTTAAGTCTTGTAAATAGAAATAGAGGAAATAGTAAACTAATCAACTAAAGCGGATCAAAAGTGGATCAAAACTAAAGTAGAAAACTAGTTTCAACTGATATTTTTAAAAAATAATTTTTTTTGTTTCTTAAACTTTTTCATTCTAAAACATTTCATAATAAAGGTTCATACATGAGATCTATGTATAATTACTATTATTTAATTATTTATTATGATTCTTTATTATCTTGTATAACATGTAATATGATACTTTTATATTAATTTAAAATTTACTTAACTTTTTATTATATATCAGGTCAATCCTAGTTCAATCACTGAAATCAATGAAACGTAAGCACAGTGCTTTCATCGATTCATTGAGCAAGGAAAGAACCATTTCAACGTCGCATACAATCTTTGAAAGACTAATCCATTAATCTGATGTCACATTAATAGACCCAACTAATCGAAGTGTATCTTAGACTAATAGCCTATTTGTTTCAGCATTGAACAGTGATGTAACTGCACGTTTGATAGAATTTTATTTATTTTTCCTTCTGCTACGATTGCCTCCTAATGCATTAATCAAGCACAACAAGTATGAATCAAACAGGCTACAAAAGAAGATTCTTTCAGTTTCATAAACTAAAATCAATATATTCCAATACTCTTCATGCCATTTTCTGAAAAAATATCTCATTCCCAAGCATCTCTATAACTTTGAACCACTTGAAGTCAAAATAGCTGAATCCACCATCTGTGCATAGCTTGACAAAAAAAGGATACGCAAAAAATATTACTCTAGTAACACGTTGACATAATACATTGTGGTGTTGTATAAAATTTCTATCCTTTTAACAAATCATAATGATTTCAATGTACCAATCTCAGCCCCTTACTGACTACTACCGCGACGTACTGTAAAGTTTGGAATCAGGATAATAGTTCAGTGGTAGAAATAGCACGGGTTTCATAGTTCAATCCTGTCTGGGCATACACTAGATTTATTCATAATTACATGCACTATGATCCTGTTAAGATAAATTTCTCTATAAATACTTACAAGAAAGTAAAATGAAATGTGATTTTCTCATAAACTAAAATCAACTTATGTACTTCGGCCTTCAGAAAAGTTAAATGAAAAATCTTTTATAAAAGTTAAGTGCATAAGTTGATTTTAACTTACGAGAGAAGCTCAATTCATTTTACCTTACTTCTATAAGTGTTTATCCAAAAAATTATCCAAACAGGATTTATGTATTGTAAAAGTATAATAATATTGCTAACTGAAGTTTCAAAAGCTATTTAGCAGAAGCAGACATATCTAAAAGATAGTGTTTAATCATGTCAATGCTTTATTTACTGCCTATCCCTGTGAGTACCCATATCAGAAGCAACCTGAGCTGCTCGGGTTAGAGCACCTGACACCCACAAGGCTCCTTTTGAAAAATAGCTGCTATTTACCAAAGAGTTTGCAGCCGCTGCTACCGATCTTCCTGCTGTGGATGCAGCCGCCATGGTTGTTTCAGAGACATTATATCTCTGATCCACAGATTTAACAGCTCCAATACCTGCAGATATCTTATCTGATAGGCCAATTCTCTGGCTCAGTTCAGAAACCTTCGCTGTTGCAGTGGCGGAAACCTGATGAGACTCGTCAAAGTCTTTAGCCTTAGCTAGTGCATCCTTGCTGAGAACATATCCCTTTGACAGCATGGTCCTAACAACTTCTTGAGCCATGGTAACTGCTTCTCCAGCAGAGGAAACAAATTGATTGCTTTGTGGTGTCTGAAAAAGAACATGTATAAATATAGAATGTCAGACCCAGAACAGAAAGCCATAATCGTGATTCGTGAGCAATATAGTGCAATAGAGAGAAATTAATATATACATACAGTTGAAGCAGTCTCATCCTCATGACTATACGAAGGCTGGTTCCAAAAATCAAATTCATCTTCATAGTGTCCCCAGCGTGTTATGCATACACGTTGATCTAAAATAGTGGCTCCCTAACAGGACAGATTACAAAGAAAGGCACACATTATTAGATATTACTCATAAGGCAGATGTTACTTGATGTATAGCTGCACGTTATTTACCATAGAATGATTACTTTGTAGTACATTACATTCAGTCAGTAGTCAACTTTGCAGTTATTCGGCTGTTATTTTAAGATTTGCAGATTCAGTACATGAATATTGTTACGATGTAGGTTTCCTCTAGGGTTCGAGGAGACCTAGTCAAAGCATTCAAAGTGTAATCTGTCGATCTGCTTTGATCATTGGGTCTTTTATCCCCCAGACACTTTACCTGATATTTGGGGTTGAGGATTAGTTTCTCAAATCGTGTGTAAATCTCCTCCCAAGTATATCTTGGTGTTGCTACATGGGATCGAGTAGTGCAACAGCCCTATATGGGTTGGGTCAGTATGATTGGTTCAATCATGAACCTGACCCTGCCTTAGATTGGGTTGGTAATGGCCCTGACCCAGAGGGTACATGTACTGATTATGGATTCAATTTCGACAAGTTTACAATCATTTTACAAAGAACATATACTATGGAATCTATCACTGAGGCAACTAAATGACTAGTAGAGTACAAGATCAGTCTAGTTTCAACATAACAAGTATTTTGTACACAAGTTTGATAGATACTCACACTGAGCAAGCATGCAGTTTCTTGAGCATATGCATCTTTGAATGTCACATAAGCGGTACAAGCATAATCACCAGACCTGTACTCAGGAATGACCATGTGTCGTATCAAATGCTAAATACTACGCCAAAAATCAATATCTCAAACAAATATATATAAAATCCAAAACTGTCGTACTTTCAGTTCGACTAAAAAACAGACATTACCAAACACAAACAATCCATCCCCTTCCAGCAGCAGGAAAATAAAAACAATCCCTTCAGGAAAGCTTAATAGAGTTAACAAATTCAAAAACACCAAGTGAATATTTATCTATATAGAGTTAACTAAAATCAAGAGTGCATAAATTCGAGCAAAGCAGTGAAACTTGAAAAAAAACAAAAATCATCAAGTAACAATTTATGAATTATCCCATTCAAAATATGATTATAATTTTTCTAGAAATTAAACTTTTTAAATCAAGAGATTATATTACATATACCTGATAATTTCAACATTCTCAATGACACCGGAGAAAGCAAAGAAGTCACGAACATCCTTGTCCGTGGCTTTTGGCGAGAGACCCGTAACCTCAACAGCGTACCCACCAGAATTCATCTTGTGTTTCCGAAACAACAACTGCTTATGATGCTGACCTCAAATATGAAATAGCCATAACATAAAAATAAGAGTGAACAAACAAGGTTATATAAATCAGATGCACGCACCGGTGCTGGAATTGAAGAAACCGATGCAATTGAATCACACACAGTGATTTCTTCTTCACGCAGGGATTTCTGAAGCAGAATTAAATTAAAACTATCTTGGGTTTTATTATATAGTTTCATGGGTCAAGTTCAATCATGGGCCTGGGCCTCGCCGACACTCCACCAAACACGACTAATAGACATTTGTTTCCTGTATTCCCACACTATCGAATCCAGCACCTCCAATTGTATTTTGAAAAGTCTATTCCAAAATACAAATTTACATTCTTGAATGAACATTCTGACATACAATGGAAGGTGTTGGATATAAATAAGAGGGTGTAGGATTCAAATGTCCAACTAAGATTCCTCCATCAATTGCTATTCTGCTATGTCTTTTGTTAGTCCAGAAAAGTTCTTTCTTATGGAATCATGTTTCTAGTGTTAATACATTTTCGTTATATAAGAGGGAGAAGAAAAAAATAGAAAACGAAAATATATTTTATGTTGGATAAGGTATAAAACGAAAATGATGCTAACAAAAACATATGTTTGACAACAGAAATATGTTTTCATTCTATACTTTATATAACAAAAACATATTTCCATGTTTTTTTTAATTGTTTTATGAAAAAGTTATAATTAATTGTAGATATAAGTTATTTGTGATAAAAAAAATTATGCTTTTTAAAATTAAAATCAAAGTAATAAAGATTCAATTTACCTTTTTTAAATAGTAATCAGTATTAATTAAGAATTAATTATGATAGAAGTTACTATTTGAAAAAATAATCAAATTATTTTTATGCAAATTTCCTTTTTTGTGATGTTAATTTTATCATAATTAATTTGATTACAATTAAAAAGGATAGCATGGTCCTTATGATAATTTTTTTTAATTAATTCAATTATTATTAAAAGGATAAATTATATCAAAATTAAATGAAATAATTAAAAAGATAAAAGAAATAACAAGAGAGAGGAAAATGTGGGGCAAGGAGTGAGGGGAAGGGGTGTAGGAAACTAGGGGAGGGCAAGAGTGTTATTTTGTATACTTTTGAAAAAAGTACGGGGATGAAAATAGCAAAATGGGGTGGGAATAGTAACTCTCGACTAACAGATGTTTGGATTTTTTTTTCGTAACTTCCGCTGTTTAGAAAGCAAAAAAAAAAAGAAGAAGGTAAAATGCTTAAGAATCCAGCTTAAATTTTAGATTAGCTTTTATAAAAAAAAATGATGTTTTTATGAAGCTGCAAATTTGTAAATAGGATTATTTTTCAACAGCTGAAAGTTTTCCTGGTTTGTTTACTTTCCATATAAAGTCTTAAGTCTCTTTTTTTAAGGAAAGTCTTAAGACTCCTAAGTCTTAACTCTTAATTAGCATGTGTATATTTAACACAGTCACTTATATATTAATTTAAATATTAAATGAAAAAAATTTACAGTAAAATTATAAGTGAAATAAGATAAAAAAAATTAGAATTACCTAAAAAAGAAAGGAATTAGAATTGAAACTTATAATTTTGTTGATTTTTGTATAAAGTTTATACGTTATAAATGAAAAAATATTATAAAACAATTATTTGTAAAAGTAAAAGAGTAAAATAGTTTTTTTTAAAACAAATCATATATAATGATCATGATAATAACATTGTTTCCTTAAATAATAATTAAAATTTATATTTTGTTACAAATTTATTGGTAGCAAAAAAGAAATATATAATGAAAAATTGATCATCTATAAAGATGTTATTGAATGAATAAAAATTATTTATTGAAATAATTTTAAAAAAATCTTAATATAACCAGTATACATAAATAAATACTTATTATGATATATAAATAATATGATATTATAAAAATTATAGTATATATATGAAATCAATCTCTTATAATATCTTAGATCAAGTTGGCATTTTGTTAAATTTTTACACTAATAGTGTCAATTTTGAATAATATAATATCTTTCACAATTCGCTACATATCACTAAATTAATCAAATTGATGTAAAAAAAATCAATGTAGTTACTAATTTTATCAAAAAATTAAGAGATCAAAATGAAATATTAAAATGTAAAGAGACTAAAATTATTTTCCAGCCTATCATATTCTAATAAAAATATAATGATAAAAATAATATTGTTTTGAGGTCATGGTAAAAATAATTGTAAAATATATAATATGTATAGTTTTATTATATCATGACAGTGTAATAAAATATAAATATATTATATAACATTTTGTAAGCGGAGCATTATAAATAATATTATAATGTGCATATTAAAAAGTTATTATTATTTATTATCAATGTTTATTCAAATTTATATACTATTTCATCTTGGGTAGATTAATCATAAGCAAACCAGACAGATATCTCACACAATGTCACGGGTACAAAAAAATATATATTATTTTGAAGGTATTGATACAAATATACATATATATATATAATGAAAAAAATTCTCTGTATAGATGTAATTGGTCGATAAAAATATATTTAATAAAATACTTTTTCACATTATCTAAAAATAAAAATCTCAATATAAATATTACACAAAAAAATATTTATTATAATATATATTAAATCCCGAAAAGTCAATGTGCAGATTTAAAAAGTTTATGTTTTTTAAAATATATATATATATATATATATATATATATATATATATATATATAATATGTTGTGAGTGAGATTTTTTTAGCTAACACGTGTGAAATTTGAGTTGAGTGTGTGGTCTATTTTTAATTGGTTATGTTTGTAATTGGTTACAAAAGAGAGAATTTGGGTGTGAAAAGAAAAAAGAATGTGTTGGTGGTTATGTGAGTAGAAGAAGAAAAAATGAGTGGTTGTCAAACATAAAAAAGTTATTTTGGAGCTTGACGACATCTGTATATTTGAGGAGAAAATAAATAAATATAAAAATATTTAAAAGATTAAAGTATCCCCACAAAAGTGACGCGTGTCAAAAATATTAAAAGGCTAATTGAGTAATTGTATTAGCCTAAAGATTTCTTATAATAATAAAATATAGAATAAAACAAATAAATAAGATAAAGAAAGTAGAAAAAGTTGGACCAAATATAATCATATATATAAGGTCATTGTTTGGAAGAATCAATATTTTAAATGATCTAGTGTGATCTACTTTGATCAATAATTTAGAATCGTTAAATTGAATAGTTATTATAGGTTAGTTAACATTGAATCCTACAAACTCCCTCTACCAATTCTTAATTGCGACCATTATTTGTCGTCGCCAATGACAATTTTGGAGTGAAAGTTAGAAAAAAGAAAACATATATGTATAACAAAAATACTATTTTATCCTCATTTTTATAAATTTTTTATTTTAGGGTTTTTTGATATTTTATATTTTTTCATTTTTTTCTCATACCAAAAAATCTAAAAATCATCTCATTTTCTATTCTATTTGTTTTCTTTTTTCTTTCTTTTTCATTCCTTACTTTCTTTCTTTTCTAAATCAAACATATATGTAGAGAAGGAAACCTATATACTCATATTTTTAACAAAAAATCTTGAAAACTTAAACAATTACTCAGTGTGTGTTTAAAAAGTATATTCGAGAATAAAATCAGTCTTTGTATTGCTGCGCAAAGAGACATTGAAACCAGAAAACATGTTTAGGAATTAAATTTGTGATAACTGATAGAGAAGTTTTAATTAATTGCGCGGCTTGGTCTTAAAATTTCATTGAATTGAGTACGATTGTAATAATGAAAACTGAACTCATGTGAAGGACATCAGATGATATAAAAAAATTGGTGACATGACTTCCTGGTTTCATGACAAAAATTGATATCGATGAGCAATAATTAAATTTGAGACTAAAAGTATAATTAAAGTTTCATAAATAAAAACATTAAATGAGCAACAAATTATTGGACAAATAGGTATAAAAAAAGGAAAAATAAAAGAAGACTGAGGAAATGATAAATAATGTAATAATAAGAAATTAAGAAATTAGATAATAGTACATGAAAAAAAATAGATAGAAATTAAAGTGGGGGTGAAGATATGGTAATAATAACTCTTTTAAAAATATATATTATTATCTTTGTTTTTTTCATAGAAATAAATAAATAATTCATTAAATTAATAAAATAGTTAAATTTGTTAATGTAAATTAATAATGTCTTAGATTTAAATTTTTTCAAATACCTATAAAATTAAATGATTTAAGTAATAACTATATATATTTAATAAAAAAGGATATTTTTTCTCACATCAATAAGTGACTTGTGTTGTTAAAAAATAAGACAATGAATGCATCAAGGTACTCCCTTGGTTTCGATTATAAGCAATACAAGTATTTCTTTTTTATTTTATGTTTGATATCAAGTTTGGAGGAAGAATAATTTAGAAAAAAAGTTTTATTTTTTAATTAAAAATGATACAATTTAATGAAGTTATGAATTTTTTTAGTAAGTTTTATTTTTTTTACTCATAATTGACTCAGGGAGTATTTAATAAAACAATCTAAGTTTTATCCAATAAAAAGAGTGTGTTTCTGTCATTCATTTTTTCTTTTCTCAAAACTCTCAAAAGCATAAACATTTCTTCAGTTTTTGTAGTTTAGTAACATGAAAACATTGAATGCAAAAAAGCCAGAAAACGTGTGTTCAGAAATAAAAAATATGTAAGCAATTTTTTCTTCTTATCATAGTATTGGTATAGAACAATTTTTATTGAAAACGATAATTAATTTTTATCAGATATCATAAATATATAAAAAAAAATTTAATATAATTTATTTTATACTCAAAGATTGATCAAGTCTGAAATCACAATCACCTTTTATTTAGAAACATGAAAAATAAAGACATTAATAGCATATACTAGTGTATATGTTATTGACTTGATAGATAAAAAGGACCATATGCTATTTCTCATATTTTTTCTTTCTTATCCATTATTACAGGTTACACTTTATATTTTTAGTGCAGACAACTACCAACTGATGCCAAATATCAATGCCATCACATTTTAATTGGAAACATGACATCAGGCCTCCTCTAAGCTCAAACTGCAACCCAATCGTTTTATCCGAAGATATCCAATTATTTGAAGCGAAATTTTAAACGTGAAAGACGTGTAATTAAATAACATACAAACTTCTTTATATTTATTTATTTATATATATATATATATATATATATATATATATATATATATATATATAATTTGACTAATTAGGCACTGATATTTATATAAGAAAAGTTGTTTATGACTAGCAACTTGTTCATAATTTGGTAGAACATGTATAAGCCTTCAACAACAATGCATTGAAGAGTTAGGGATACACTACACGGCATTAAAGAGTTTGGGACACATTTCACGGCAACAACAGAGTTTCACTAAAATATTGCTCAAAAATTACTTCTACCCTGGATTGAAAGCAATATAAGCTTTGAATTAACGACTCAGAATTATTTCACTGCCTAAATTTATGGCCCTATATTTAATTTTGCACTGTAGACTAGCTTTTTGTTTTTGGGGCCTGGAGACATTTTGAAACAACCTTCCCCCACCACATATTGCATGTAAATGGTACCTGCAGGTGTGTGGGGTCGTGATATTTGTTTTCATTTTACCGCAAGATAAAAATTGACTAGATCAAAAGCAGCTAATTAAATTTAATTTAATTAAAATTAACTAAGCAAAGTCCAAGGTTAGCTAGCCCAACTAGCGATAGAAAATTAAGATTTGGGGACGAAGATATTTAAATTAATTATGTTTGGTACATGTTTTCGCCCTTTAAAATTACTACTTTTAAACTAAGAATTTAAAAGTAAAATAAGATGCTTAGCAACTTTTATTTATATTTTAACTTTAAAAAAAAAGGTAACCCGAGAAGGGTAATTAAGAAGCTAGAGAGAAAGTAGGGAGAGCGATAGAAGGGGGAAAAAAAGGGTTGCAAGGAGAGAAATAAGAAAAATCAACTCTTTATTTTATAAAGTTTTTATCCTACTTTTTTAAAAAATTACCTTTTTATTTTATTTTATAAAAATTAAGCTGTTTTAAAACATTTCCAAAATGTATTTGCTCCAACTTCTCAAGAAAAAGAGAAGTTTTTTTTAACAAAAGAAAAAGAGAAGTTAAAAAATAAATAAAACCCTATGCTAGTTTATACTAGTAAAAATCAAAATTAGTGATGGACATTTGTGACAACATAATCCCTCATATTTAGTGATGAGTTTGTGAGGGATTTAAAAAATTTGTAACAGACATATATTTAAGTAAATTTGTGATAAATTCATAAAATATTTTAATTTAAAGTATTAATAAATTGATATACATTTTTTATTTTTAGTTTTTACACTTTCCCACTTTACAGGAATTAAATTCAATATAGCTATTCCAGGACTTGCTTTTTCCTTTCACTGATATTTGTGAACAATATATGGATCTTGTGATTATCCTTATATATATATATATATATATATTATTGTAGGCTGGCAAAGATCATGGTTTGGATCAGGAGTTAGTTATTTTATATAGTGGTCCTAATGCGAACATTAATATCACGGGTTGGCAAGAGCAAATAACCGAAAATGGTGTGGGGTATGTCACATGTTATAGGCACTGTCAGCTTCAAGCTTGACCCTTTTAAAATGGGTCCACACAAAACTGCAGAATTTCTCTCATAAGATAGATTACTAAGATTAAACCCAAGCATTGCAGCCTCCAAATTTGAAAAATTATAAAATGCAACATATGTGTTCATATCATAATACTATCCAACATATTTTCGCGGCATACTACTAATAATAATTAGAATTCACCAAGATGTAGTCCATTTTATTTACAGCCGTAGAAGCTGTTGATATTAATTACTACAAAGTGCCACATGATAATTAAAATTAACTAATTAAGAACTAATTCACATGGATCCGATGGTAGTCCTTTGCGTTGATAAACAAAGTACAAACCAAACCCTACCCAGAGTGATAAAAAAAAAAAAGTGAGAGAGACATGGACATGCACACGACACAAATTAATGCACTAGACTAGACTATTACATAAGTAAGCTCCTAATAATGGCTGCTTGAGCACTGTTGGAGTCTGTGTTAGCCAAAAGCTCCGATAATCGGTCACTTAGATCATCAACCTCTCTGTGCAAGTTCTTTATGTAGTTGCATGTCTCCTGCAATACCTTAGCAGCTGAAACCTACACAATACCCACAAATCATTATAAATAATTAAACTTCATTATTTAATATTACTATTATTATCGTTATTATTCATGCACCGTCAGCTTAAAATTTATTACACTATCAATTAATCAGAAGTCATTTTAGATATGAATTCGAATTAATTATTATAAAATTTAACGAAATGATCTGTTATTACATTATAATTGAATTATTTTATTATTATTATTATAGCACATATACACTTGGAGCTAGCTAGTTGATATAAGTAGTAATTAAGTAATGCAGTCAATAGGGGGCAAGAGGGGGAAGAATCTGATGATGAGTCCCATATACTATAGCCTCAAGTTGTGGCTAAAGAAAATAAGGGAGAGGAAGCTAGGCACGAGCTAGCGTGACTTATTATCTACCAAAATGAAGGGCATCCACACAAAATGTGAAATGTATGTGTGTGAGTTATGGTGTGTGCATGTGACAGAGAGAGAGAGAGAGAGAGAGAGAGAGAGGGGTCAAAGTTAATAAATATACCTTGTCGGAGCGCCTAGCACGAAGCTCAGGGATAAGTTGTTGTAACTTGGAAACGAGATCGGTGATTTGAGCATCAGTGATCTCAGCGGAAGCACCGGATTGTCTTGAACGAGATCTTCTGCTAGACATTGTCAATTAATTAATGAGAGGAACAATTTATTAACAACAACGTCCACTACTACCCTTTTGTGATGATGTTTGTGTCAGAAATATTTGCTGTTGCGAGCTACTACTTCTAGCTACCTCTTAATGACTTAAGGAATTGAAGAGAATAATTAAAAATGAGAGAGGAAAGAGAGTGTTGTTGTTGTTGTTGTTGT
Source organism: Glycine max (assembly GCF_000004515.6). Lineage (NCBI taxonomy): Eukaryota > Viridiplantae > Streptophyta > Magnoliopsida > Fabales > Fabaceae > Glycine > Glycine max. The sequence continues at coordinate 1,632,599 of NC_016089.4, read as the reverse complement.
GAGTGAGTGAGTGATGAGAGAACAAGGTCTGAGGGGAAATTGGAGGGCCAAGAAGAAGCAGGAAATGGGGGGGGGGGGGGGGGGGGCTTGTCAGACGAGAATCACAGAAAATGAAACTAAACAAACTTATCTCAAAAAGAGAGAGTGAGAGGGATATGTGTATGGGAGCAAAGCAGAGGGAATATTTAAGAGGGAATTGAAGAGGTAACTAACTAGCTAGGTAAATAAAATAAAAGAGGAGGAAGAAAGAAAGTAGAAAATAATTAATTAAATTAAGAAAGTGTACATGTTTGTTGGTTTTAATTATTAGTTGAGAGGGGGAGGAGAAGGAGGAGAGTGTATAGGTATAATAGTGAACTAGTGGGTGTTGGGAGTTGAAGAGGACAAGTGCATGGAAAGCAGTGGGCTATGCTTGTTATTAATAGGGTTTTGTGAGAGAGATGAATGAAGGAATGGGAGAGATACGCCATACTGTCCTTTCTGAATATGTCCCCTCGCTGGGGTTAGACTTCAAGTGGCTTAAGCCAAATGTGCCTTGTATTAGCCAACGACGCGGGACCTCTTTGTGTCAGTCTCAGCACGCAAGCCCATGTTATCTTACTACTTCCTTGTCATTTTAATCATTTCATACACATTAATCCGCTTCTCCTTTTTTCTTTTCTCAATAAGTAACCTTTAATTATTCACTAATTAAACACGCCCCCCTCCTCCTTTCCTTGCAAATTTTATTTTTACATCAATTTCGATTTTGACTTAATTTATATTTTATAAAATTGATTTATACATTACTTTGTATATATTACTACTATTCGATGCAGAAACACTAACACACTTCTGTCACATTTAGAATTCGACATCTTGAGGGCAAAATTTATTGGATTGGCGAATATCTATAGGTGTGTGGTTCAATAATAGTATGATAGGAAGCGATCCAATAGAACCAACAACAATCATTAGAATAAACTTTAATATTATTTTATAATTTAGGTTTAAGTCTAATTCAATCTTATAAAATTAATGGGTAAAGTAAAAATTGTCATCTACTTATATACATTACTATAGAGCATATACATCCTCCTAATACCAAAGATTAGACATCTCAATCATGAAATATGTGGAATTGACTAATATTTACGGATGGTTCAATAACAGGCTCATAGTATATAATCCAATAGGTCCAATAACGATCCGTAGAATAAACTCTTATATCATCTTAAAATTTAGGTTTAAATCTAAATGAATCCTATAAAATCGGTTTGTGAGAGTTATTATTATCTTATATACACTACTTTAAAACACATCCCCTTACATTGAAAACTAGACATCTCAAGCATGAAATTCATAGGATTGACGGATATTTATGCATGGTTTGATAGTAGTCCGATAACAACAATCATTAAAATAAACTTTGATACTATTTTAAAATTTAGGATTTTTTTATTTTCAGTTAGAAATCATGGGTATCTCCAACTCCACTTAGTTAAAGACTAATTTCACTCACAATAAATGGTTGTTGTTGACCCAAAACAATTTTATACACGATAAAAATTAAACAATATTATACTCTACTTTTGTTTCAAATATATTTTTAATTTATTAATTAAAATTTATTATAATAAAATTATTCAAGATTTACTCTTTATTTAAAAATTACACACTTAAATGTTATAGTTTATCATAAATTTTAATTGATAATAAAGAATATATATCTTAATATTGAATATGTTGTTAGCACTGTTCTTTTAAAAAATTAATTTGATTTTTAAAAGTTACCGAATTGGTATTTTAAAATAATGTTCTTTTACCACCATGTAATGTTTAATTTATTATTCTCAAAATAAGTATTTAAACAATTTTAATAACAAACTCTTTTCAATATAAGTTTTATTATTGGTTAAAGATTTATTATAATTCACACACTGATGTGGGTTTTATTTCGTATATTAACTAATTAAAACTACCTTATAATTGTACAAATTTTAATAAAGTTAAATTAGTAATTAAAATTGTTTTTAGAAAATGTTGTTAAATTTTAATTTAAATTACAAAAATAGAAAAATATTTACTGTACCAAATTTTTCTGTGTATACGTACTATGAGATCGATCGACAATGTCAGAACGTAATAAAATAAAATTGTTCACACTGTAATTAAATAGTACTTATATACATGCATCCCTATCATAGAGTTTAGTAATCCACCGACCATGAAAGGTTATACTGTACGTGTGTTGTCTTAATCTCTTTTAATTGCGTAATAGTTTTTACATCTAATACTAATATACATGTGTGCAGAAATTACATTGCCTTCACATTTTAAAACCCTTTTAATTTACTTCCATAGTTTCAAAATAAATATCATGTTAAATTATTTTACACAGATAAAAAATCAATTGATAGATAAAAAAAATACTAATTTTATAAAAATATCTTTAATCTTAATATTACATTAAAAATTAACATAATACTTATTTTTTGTAATATATTTTTCAAATATAAAGCTTATTTAAGGATGGAGAAAATAATATCTATTTTCATATTCAGGTATTTTTCTTGATCAGAAGATATCTAAAACTTTTATTTATCACGTAAACAATTTTTATCTCCCTAATCTGTTTATTTTAAAGCAACTGTAACTTTATTTTTAAATCAAAAATAAAACCTTAAATCTTAATTAAATAACTCAAATGTCAAACTATTGTGACAAGTGAGATTTAGTCTTCATATTCATGTATGATAATCACTTAGCAAAGACAAAAGAAAATTGAAAACTTTAGGATTAGACCTGCCTAGAACAACATTACTGTGCCCCTTGAGCCTGCTGCAAGACCTTAACTTGGGAGTTGGGAGCATCAAACAAGTGGCTATGCTACCGGCTCTGGCTGCCTCTCCAGCAAGCAGTGAAGCAGTGACTTAACTTTGTTGTTTTGGCTTTTGTCTTGATTTGGATATTTCTCAAAAGTTTCACCCCTCCAAATTAGAGGTGAAATTGTTGACCAGTCTCTCTACGACGTACTCCACAATTCACGTTATTAATTTGGTTGCTAATTATGGTTATTATTACACTGCAAATGGGTATACCACAGTTTTGCTATGTAGTAGTATTTCTTTTCTTCTTCCTATTGGGTACGTAGCACATAGCACCCACAATGTCACGTGTCATCTCGTTATGTCTGCCTGTCTGGGCATCAAAAACTGTAACATTAGCACGTCTTTTTTGTTGCTGATGCATGTATATTTAGGTAAACGACAGATTAACTTTATCACTTTAAATATCACTGAATTTAAATAGGAATTACCTCAATATATTTTCAACCTAAATTTATTTTAGATTTTTATTTTGCTGTCAAAGGTGAAAAGCGTGCGTGTAAAAAGTGAAAAGAAAGGTGCATTTATTTTTAAATTTAATTGGGTTGAGTTTATTGGGTTTTTTTATTTGTATTAATAATAGATATATTCTTAATTACTTCTCATTTTACATAATTTTTTTCACTCCAAAAATAGTGACCAATTCGTCCTAAATAATGAATCCCAATAGCGTATTAATTATAAAGAGAAAAAAATTATCATTCATAATTTTATCTATTTCTAACAGGATTGTCTTTCATTAAAAATACTTTTGGTTTTAAAAAATAAATAATATATTAATTATAAAGAGAAAATTTTATTTCCCATAATAATTTTATCTATTTCAAGGAGAACTGTCTTCTATTAAGAATATCTGTGGTCTTAAAAAAACAATTAGTATATTTATGAATTCAAAAGATCTTATGCCATAATGATTAAAGTTTTCTTTGAAGTTTAATTAAATGTGTAAACTTGTCCAATAATATTTAGTTAGGGTTAGATTACCTTCTCATAAAAAATAAGTTTTAGAAATATATATCCTTTAATCAAATGTATTATATATTTTAACAAATTAATTTATCATATATATGTACTTATACCTTATCAAAATCAAATTAAAATCATTAACTTTAATTAGTAATTTTCAACCCTATACGTGAATGGTTCAATATACATTATTTTCATTAAATAATAATAGTTTTTAGTTTAATTTTATATATTGTCAAGGTTCACACAGTTAGAAGTGACTTTTAACATACTCATTATAAAACGTATTTCAATTATATGAAAATCCATAATTAAATAATAACATTATAATTTAATTAGTTATTTTTATTCATCATCTTGAAAAGCGTTTTCTTTTATAATAATTGTCGCTCATAATTAAACAATTATATAGTGATGAGGTTTAATTCTCTAACCTATGTATAGAAATTTTTTTATTAGAACATACAACTAAATTTGTTGATCTTTATGCCTTGATCAAGAAATAGTCTCATAATTTCCAATTATGAGTATATCTTACTTTCACCAAACACATACGTACTCTATAATTGTTATAAAAAATATAATTACTTTTTCTTTCTTCTTATTTATATCTCATTTTTTGTCTCTTTACTTTTCGTTACATTATTTGTCATATATATATATATATATATATATATATATATATATATATATATATATATATATATGGTATAAAATGTGGGATGTAACTTTATTAGAATCGAGTAAAATTATTATGAATGATAATTTTTTTTCTAAATATTTAACATAATAATATATATTCAAAGAACTTAAATTTGAGACACTAATTAAGTCAAAAGAATCTTATGATAATTGATTCACACGAATATACCTTTTTTTCTCTCTTTCTAGATAATCATACCCCAATTTTTGGAGTGTAACTTGAATATTTTTCGATTTTATTTAATTAATTAATTAGTATCCTGCTCCACAGTCATGAGGTACTTGAAAGTCGTAGGCAGGGGCGTGGCTATGGTTGCAGTGTTTTAGGCCGCAGATTCTTAACAGTTCATGAATGTGACACCTACATTCCAATTGTAAACACGATCATCACGTCATTAGTTTCGTCTGTCTCTTCTTTTCTTTTCTGAAACTCAACCAAATGGTCCATTTTCTCTGAAATATTTCCTTCTGCCTTAGGATTCTCTCTCAAGCTACACGTGTTTAATGACAAAATTCCACACTCAACCAAATACTGTGGTATGTAATTAAACGCGATGATGCCTAGCTAGCCTCTTGGGCTATATAGCTGGCTCCTTTACATCTCTATCTATATAATTTTATCCATACAAACAAAAATTGATGCATGAAATTACTGATTCATTACTTACCAGCTGCTCAATGGCTGAACAATTCTGACCTAGCTTATTGGATTAGCTTTCAACATGTGACACATTTATGTCCGTTTACTATTGGAAACGCAGCAAAGTTAATGCGCTGTATAGTTGAGCAAAGTGTCGTGACAAATCTCACATTGATAAAAATTTCACAGAATTAAAAAACCTTAAAAATTTAGTAAGGTACGCATCTGATCGATCACTTTAACCATGTAATTAAGAATATGTGCATGTTATAGTTCTATCATTTTTTGTTTTACATAAAATTTAGGAAGAGAGGATGATGTCACAATTTAAGATTTAAAAAAAATATACTCAAAATATACTTATAGACGTTGATACATTTATCTCACTTCAAATAGACGGGTGAGTTTGAGACTAAGTAGAAACGTGTCAAACTACACCAACCGATGAATCAAGTAACTTAAAGCTGAAGAACAACTATATATGCAACTCTAACATTAACAAACTAATCGATTGCTTTTGAAAATTATTGCTTAGAATATTCGAACGTGATATTTAGGGATTCCTTCTTTGACCACTTGGTTGTATAAATGTATTGGATACATCTAATTGATTATATGGGTACATTTAAACATTGTTTGAAGACCTTTAAAAATAAAATATGATATAGAGTATATATCCATGTGTCCGATTACTGTGGCCAACTTAGAATACTTTTATCGTTTTCATGTTGAATGATGTGCTGTCGATGTTAGACCTTGATGAATTAATATTGCCTGAGATGACCTAACATGAATCTCATGAAACTGGTGACTAACAATAAATATAGGACATTTTACACGTTGCATTTGGATTTTTCATGGCGTGATTCTTGGCATACAGATTATATATACTATATAAACGGCCACAATTTTAGCCATGCCATATGGAGGGCTACGAAACCCAAAAGGTGGTTCCCATTTGCATCTTTATCTACTAATGGAAGTGGAAGTCATTTTGCATTTTATATATATATATATATATATATATATATATATATATATATATATAAATGTTGCCTACTTCATGGTGGATCGATATAGCTCTTCATAAAATAACGCGGTGCAGATTTTATGGGTGTTTGTGAATATATTTTTATTTTTTTGTAAGAAAGAATATGTAAATAAGTAATAACTTAGGATTTGATAAAAATATTTTTAAAATTTTAGTTTGTTAAATACTTCTAAAAAATGAGAATATAGTTAACAATGAGTGATAAATAATATCATGAGCTATGATATTTGGAAACCTAATTTTTTTAAAAACTTATCTAGTTAACATCCATCATTATTTTCTATTTCTCTTTTCCAATCATTTCATATCACCAATAATACTTATATTTATTTTCCATGCAGGAAATGATTTTTGGATACCCTTTAGTTGTATACATATTGAGAGAGATAGAAAAAGAAAAGATATAAGTGATTGATAAGATTCACAATATGATAGGAAGAGAAATGAGAAGTATAATTGATGGAGTATTCCTAATTTATGAGTGACCAAATATCATAACTCTATTTCTTCTCTTTAATTTATTTCTCTCTCAATAAGTGTCAATTAGTATTTTGGGTGTACAAGTAGTATTTTTCAAGTAATACACTCATATTTTTCCTTTTGAATAAGTTACACCTTAGGTTTGTTAAAGATACTACAAAAAGTGTAATTTAGTAACATTTCTAAAAAAATGAGAATGGTGAACAAGTGGATTGAGTTAGGTTGATGGACCTTACAAAGATTAGGTCTTAGTATATTGAGTGTCTTCAAAAGTAGGAAAGCCTTTTCAATTTTTTATTGGTGCATTGACTCTGTATATCCTTGTATAACAATTATATATAATCCTCTGCTTTTTATAGACATTACACATACACAACCTATGTTTTTCAAATAATAATTCGCACAATATCCCTTTATCATTTCAAATCCAGATTGTCAATCTGCATTTCTATTGTTCCTGCAAATACGT
>NC_016089.4:1560424-1620424 GCF_000004515.6 Glycine max | reverse complement strand
AACATCAGTAGAAAGAATTGTATATAAATGTCAAACAAAGCATACTCACTAGTCCAGACTTGGTGTGCCAACCTACAAAGTAAGCAGCAAATGCTATAGTCTTTTAATCAGTTATCACATAAAACATTCAAATCTAACCAATTGCAGTAGGAATTTTGTCCTACAAAATCTGCCATCAGAACTAAAACTTTGAAGTTGGACGCTTACAAAAATTCTTGAATATTCCGAAGTCTTAATTTCATATAATCTTCTATGTGAAGTTCAAAACTGATTTTGCAGCCAAACATAAGCTGCCCTAGAGGAATAAACACTAGCCTTCATGAATCCAGACTTATTAATTGGACCCTTGTTCAGATTAACTCAGTTATAGATGACTGCTTGCGGGCATGAAAATCCTCGTATATATATCTTAAGACTTTTTTTCCTCTACCCATCACCCTTAAGCAATCTTTACCAACGTTTCGTTAGGAGGGTGTTAACCATAAAAATTATAAATAGTTTTTGAAAATAATTTCTATCTATAAAATGATAATTTTATACTAGTAATTCAATTAATACATGAATTTTTAAAAGTAAAACATAGAATTCATATTCGATTGTAAGACAATAAATCTATGCACGATTTTCTCCTTCCACAAACAAATTAGTCTATACTTTAAATTTTGAAGAAACCAGTCATAGCTTCCTATTTTTAAGGGAGCACTATTATTGATTTGTTGTTATCACTATTAGTCATTTGAAAATTAAAAAAATTAAGGAAAAGATGTTGCCAATAAGTCAAAATTTTCAATTGTTTTGTATTGAAGCAACAACTACGAAATCAAGATTGTAGACATGGATTAAGGTTTCTTCCAAGGCTCATACATTTTAAATCCTTCTTTGATAGATTTGTGTGTGGTAAAGATGTTATAATTGTTCATCATTATATTTTTGACAAAAATGGTTAATTAGTATTAGAGCCTAAGATTGATACATATTGTGTTTCTTTTTCATTGGTCAAAGATCACGGGTGTTTTCAATTTGCTCGGGATTAATCACACTTATGATACGTAACTATCATATTGTGATTTATTTTTGTTAGAATAATGTTAAAAAAATTAAATCCCTTATGAATCCATTTCTTTCTCTTTTTTTTCCTTATTTTAATTTTTTACCAAATTGGACAAAATAATTTGGGAGTTTTTTATTTCAAGATTTTTTATAAATCCATATTAGATTGTATTTCGATGTTAGTTTCCATGTTATATTCATGCATTTTGATATATGTTATTGGTAAAATTCACAGTTTAATATAAGTTTGTGAAAGACAAGTGCTTAAGAAGTTTTATAAAAAAAAAAAAAAGAGCTAAAAATCTTGGATTTTTGGAGCCAATCATATGATCATAGTCATGGTAATTTTGTATAATTGTGATAATTTTATATGCGTGTGCACGGTAATTTTGTACATACATGGTCCACTTGCATCACTTGTCACTTAAAAATTACAAGGATAAATGATTGCCTCTTTTTTTAGTGTCTTTTGTTCTATTTATATTTTTTGAGTTCTAAGAAAGAATAGGGTTGTATAGGAGTTCTTAGCTACAAAGGATCACACATAACATAATTGAAACGAATTCTGACCAAGTCTCATTCTCTTTGGTATGTCTATGTTTTTATTGAGATTTTTAGTTTTATCATGGTCATGTGCAATTAGTCTCCCTGGTCTAGGATTATGATGTAATCATACTTTTGTACCCCTTTTCTAATTTTAATGAAGCCTTCAATGTTTTCCCATCAATTAAATCTCTCATTTATTTTTTATTGTTAATTTGGAATTAATCACTCCAAATTTGAATCAATTGTATGAAAACTTCAATGTTTTCCCATCAATTAAATCTCTCATTTATTCTTTATTGTTAATTCGGAATTGATCACTTCAAATCTTAATCAATTGTATGACAGTAATCATCTACATGTAATTAAATGATTGACTTAGGAAGAGATTGCTTTTACATAACTTGTATGATCAAACTGGTTAGGAAAAATTTCAGTAGATTAATTGATTGATCACCCTTGGTTTGATCTTAATCCTTTGACCTAATATGATATTTCTATGATCAACCGAGTATTGATTAGGGCAAAGAGAGTTATTAAGCCATAACTAAATTTTAATAATTGAATTTGGAAATATCAATAATTGATAATATTTGGATTTTTGTTAGAGTTAGAATTGGAAAAAATTGGATTAAGTGTGAAATCACAATCCTAGGTTGCTTGTTATAATTGTTTTCACATCAACTCTTCTATCTTTGATTCTTAATTATTTACTAAATTAAACAATTGATCACAATTATCTTTTATTTAATTTAACTTTAGATGCTTAATTTTATAAAATTAATTATTTGGGAACACAACTTGTCATTTGGGTTCAATACATGGACTTTTAGTCTATTGTTATTATTGTACAAAGTACACTTATCAATTATTATTTTTAGGCATCAATTTTGTGATATTGTGTCTTATATGTCAGCAATTATCAAGAAAATTTCAAAAGGAGTCAAGAATTTTTGTGGCTCTCTTAGCAGAGAACTCCCAAGCCAGCTACGACCACCTAATCACATATGTGGCGGCATATTGTACCTGCACTAGTAAAAAGGAATGAAAGTTCAATAACAAGTAATGAAAATAATTAAATTTTTAAGAAAATAATTAATTTTTTATACATTATCAGAAACTTGTTTCCATTGTGTACTAATGCACCACACAAACAAGTTTTTCGTTGCATCCATTAGCACAAAAAAATAAACAAAAACAAGTTTCAGAGTGGACTTCACATACAATGGAGCTCGGACAGAACTCCTGCAAGGGGGTGGGAAGTGTGAGCAAAGGAGAGGGAGAAAGAGGTAGGGATGGATGGCAGGTGCAAGGGAGAAGGGTAGGGTTAAAGAGGAATTTTAAAAGGGGTAGGGGTAGTAGAAAACGTTGGGAGTTGAAATCTAAATGAAAAAGAGTGAGAATAACATTGGCCTAGTAGTTATTTCTAGGTTATATTTGCAAGTTTAAAATAAAATAATTAAAGACCACTCACAGGTGGACTTGTTTTGGCTAGATCTAAAGTTTTTTTAAAATCTCTTATATAAGCCTCCTGTTATGAAAGATACAAAATTATTAGCTTTGATGTATTATAAATTGTTGATTTACGTGATGCAAAATGTATATCACACAACACTTTACGTACGTACAAGATCAAAGTTATAAACTATGAAGAATTAATTTGACAAAAAATTGTGTCCATCTTTTTCTTATCTATACCCACATAAATACCATATGTTTATGTAAACAAGATAGAAAGATGACAAAAATCCTGTAACGGGACAATTCATTTGACACAAGCCAATGTCGTGCAATTGCATAACACAAGGATGTAGACCACCAATGGCATGACAACCCCAAACCAAATGGCTCTTTTGCCACACAAACCCGACAACTCGCCGCTAAATGTTCCTGACCTTTTCCTTCCATTGTCAATGCCCACCAGCCAGTCTCACAAATTGGTTCTTTGAACTTGAGTTTCACCCTTTTTCATGGATAATACTAACACATGCTTGGTCTTTGCAAACCCAATTTTTTTACCATGTGATTGAAACTTTGTAATGTAGCTGTTAAATGTCATCATCTACTTAACCAATTGGCATGGCAATGGGTTATGTATTTTGATGTCATTAAATTTCATCTTAAAACTAAAACTAATTGAAACAATATAAAACTCAATCTTATATATGTAGTTGAAACTTTGTAATGGAAAGTTATAAGATTGGTTTACTGGTTGAAAAAAAATAAAAGAAATTATGGTTTCAAATTTCTGTCATTAACAAAAATTAACAAATTAACACCGATAAAAGATAAAAAAAATGAAAACTTTGTAATTTAGCTTTTTAGATGTCATCATCTTAATTGACATAAGAATGAGTTATAGATTTGAATATCATGTTAAACTTCATCTCAAAATCATATTAAAACAATTTAAAATCCAAGTTTTTACAATGTATTTTTTCCTTCATGGTACTATGTAATTGAAACTTTGTGATGTAGCTGTTATATGCTATCATCTATAACCAATTGACACAGGAATGGGTTATGGACTCTCATACTATGTAAAATTTCATCTCAAAATTAAATGATATTAAGTAGTCCAACAATTATGCAAACCACCACCCCATAATTGAGGTGGACCACATGAGACTTTCTAATAGTAGCAATAACAATATAAAATCCCTTTTCCATATAGAAATATGTCTGTTATGAGTTAGTTGTCTTGCACATTAGCAGATCGGTGCCTTTTGTGGCAACAATTTTCAAAATTAAAGCTAAGAACAGCTGCAGTTTATGTTCAATTTGAGCATTTGCTATCTGGGTTTTCTTTAAAAAAATGTTTTATTTAAAAACAAAATCATTTCCAATTTGGAGCCAGGGTGAATTCGGCTTGACATTGAAATTAAACAAGACGGATATGTTGGAGGACTTTTGTTTCATTTGACATGTGAAAATATGGTTGGGTGTCGTGCATAGTCGAAAACAACCCATGTAGTGGAAAACAAGAACCTATGGTTAAAAATTGACCAATTTCTACAATTTTCTGGTAGAAGCCTGCAAGGTATATACTACTTTGCAATATTTTTTGGCCATGTGAGTGTGTTTCCCTTGTGCTGAAATTTAGGACAATTTTAGAGTATTAACAAGTGGAAGCATAAGAAAGTCAGCATGGTCTATAGTCTCAGACATGGTGCATTTTCATAATGATCAAACTAAGGAGGCCCCCTAAAGAAAAACTGGGATGGGAGATGCTGGCAATTGCTCATTGATCATGTTCCCTTTTCTCATGATTTGATCTGTCTCATGACTAGTCAAGATCAACCTTTGTCTGATCTCCTGAATCTTGGTCCTGATTTCCCCTTTATTTCTTTTTTTGGTTTCTTCGTATCACACACTTTTTTGAATGCTGATCAATTATTTCTAGCAGATGCAATCTCAGTTTGAAATTTTGTTATATGCCGTGTAATACCATTGATATAATTTAATTTTTTGAAAAATGAATTTGGTTGCAGAATTTTTAGAGTTAAAATGACGGTTAGATTTTTTGTTTAAAGGACTAACTTAACAACACAATTGTTGGAAGATGATCAAATTAAAGATTTTCACTTTATTCATTCGAACAAGAAAATCAACCCAACTGGTTCAATTGGTAGCCCAGTTGAAAAACCAGTTTGAGTCTATTATAGAGTCAGAGTAAATACAGATATGCAAAATGTTAATACAAAATTCCGTAAATTGAGGTTTGATGGTGTGACTTAATAACTAAGATAACATCATCCATTATACCATAAATTTTTTATCGATAAATATTGATTTATTAATTTTGTTGAAAAAATTATATCATAATCATAAATGTTTCTAATATCATATTTATAATATTTTTTAATTTATGTATAATTTAATCGGTTCAAACAACAATTCATTCGTTTAAAGTGTAGAACCAATGAATAAATTTCCTACTACATTAGTGATTGAGTTAATATAACTTTTTTCTAATCGATAAATATTAGTTATTATTTATTAGTTTTACGTGTGCAATACAATAAAACTCTTCCTCTCCAAAGCAAAATAAGTTTAGACACTGACATTATTTGTCTGGGAAAATTTTATCATAATTTATAAGGTCAGTTGTGTGTGTGCATATATATTGGTAGTATTTAATAACATCGGTAAAATCTAAAACTTGGACTATGGTTGTGCAAAAGTATAAGTTCTGGCATGAAAACAAACAGACCCTAATACACCCTAATACAAGAGGATTTAAATAATTTTTTAATTATAATCCTTCGCCGGCCCGAAATTATCTTAAAATATAAAATGATGTAAATCTAATTAAACTAATTAATCTTGTGAACAACGCATCATCCATTACTTGCAACTATATACTAAATATAGAAATGGATCATCATACCAAAGAGGTCAAATGTCGTTTTATCAGCAAAAATGTCAAATGAAGATAAAAACTTATATTGATTGTCGAGTGTCAAAAGTGAATAAAGTGAGATTCATACGTAAAAGAGGATACTGTATTGTAGTTTAAATGAAATTTTATTTAAATAAATAGCTTTTAGAGAAATTAAACCAATATATATCAAATAATCTATCTATCTATGTAAAACCAAACAAGACAATTAGACCATAACAAGTAGTTGCATGTGATTAATATATTATTAACAATTATTCTATTAGAGTATATCCCATGGGAGTGTTTACATGAATTAACTCTTAAGTAATATTGTTTAATATTTTTTCTTGAAGCAGATAACGTGGTGTTGTTTAACAAATTTATATCATAAATATAATATTTTTAAGTATTATAAAATTAGTAAAATTATGTTAATCATCTCATATAATCTTAATATTTGAGTGAGTATTATAAAATTAATAAAATTATGTTAATCATCTCTAATAATCTTAATATTTGAGTGAATTTTATGTAAAATATTTAAATTTATATGAAACTGACATATTGTATAAAATTATGATAAATAATTTATCTAAATAATTATACATGTTTACTTTCCGAAAAATTAGCCCATAACATAGCGACAAAAGAAGAGGAATATTGTTTGATTTCATTGAAGATGAGCATTGAGTAGCACATGTTCTGTTTTTAACCGTCTAAAAGAAGAGCCATACAAATGAAATTCTTAAGGACATGTTATGGAGAGTCAAGGTGGGTGAAAAACATTAACCAAAAAGTACTATAAAGGGGTCACCGTCATATGCCTTTATGAGCCCGTTGCTCATGCATTGCACGTCACTCAACCCTTTCATGTGTTTTTTCTCATATATATACCTAACTAGAGATTAAAGCATGCCTTGTCCTTTCTCAGGTATCCCTATTAAATTATTGAATAATTTAAAATCCTCTTAAAATATTGTCTTATTAATCTCTTTTATTAAATAAAAATGATAAATAATTTTTATTTTTTAAAATTATTAAAGGAATTGTGGAGATATTATAAGAGAATATGACATATTGACATTGTTGTGAACATTTTATAAAAAAATTAATTATATTTTTGCTCCTTTTTAATTTAGATTATGTGCTATTTTAATCTTTTTAGATATTTTTAATCAATTAAGTCCATTTATTTTTAAGAGTACACAAATTTAATGGTCTATCAATTTTCTACTTTTTAAAACTCTCAAATCATTTTCTATCTAAATAGTTGGAAGTTTACAATTGATTCGGATAAGAAATCATTTTAAAAGTTTAAAAGTATAAAAACAAAATTAGAAGGACCTATAAAATAATATATGTACACCAACAAATTTTTATATTATCATCTAATTACAAATAATTTTAAGAATGATTTCTAATTAGTTAAATGTATAAAAACTTTTACATTAATAACGTATGTCTATTAAAAATCTCTTAAAGATAAAAATATATTGTTCTACGCTGAAACTGTATTCCATTCTCTTAAACAAAATTTTGGATTTGAATCTAATGGAAAGAGAAAATGTATGAGAAAAAATCAATTAGTTAAGTTTTTTTGACAAAGAATACTCCATGTCAATATCATGGTAATAATTAAAAAAAAATACAATTAACCTAAGGGAAAAAAGAAGCCAGGAAAAGTTATAAAACGTTAAGATAATTAACTATCACAATCAAGCAACACGAGAGATAGAAGAGGGTGGAACACGAGATGAACCACTTGACTTTGATGTCATTATTCATGCTCCCAAATGCCTAAGCTGTGCAAGTTCAGTCGCATTCATTTGTGCCGCAATATATTCGATGCCCGTTTTATTATAGGCCATAACTTGTTGTCTTTTGGTTATTATTAGTGTACCGACATATTAACATTCCTGTGTGAAAAAACCTGAGTTTGTGAATATGTATATAAAAGAACAGAATTCCTATATGCTAATGGTACGAATAAATTGGAATAGTACCAGCACTTGATAAATTAACCTGATTATCTGTTGCTGGTTTTACATGATAAAACTTGGAGGGAATTATATATGTCGCGTACAATTGGTTCGCAATTTAATTTCGTCCATATATTTCATACTATGTTTCAGTGATTCTCAAGAGAAATAGTTGTTGTTGTTTTCATTATTTTGTACATATAAACAACTTTTGCACTCAACGACAAAAATGGAAATTGAAGTTGAGAGATACAATGTGTTTGTCTCAAGTGTATTTGGACACACATTTAATATGCACACATCTAGCAACCAAATTACGTCGAATTCATATATTTAGCAGAAGCAATGATTCATAGCTTCCGGGTCAAGTCTGCATCCACATCGAAACACATCAATGAACTAAAATTGATCATTTTGGAGGGTGAAAGTTTTTTTTATGAATAGTTACCCCCATAATATATAAGCTACATTTGTCATCATGGAAAAATAAAGGCAAAACAAACAAAGTTATAATTATTTTTTAAATTAATTTTTTTTTTGTAATATAAGCAAATTCAAACATTCTATAAGGGGGGGGGGGGGGGGGGGGGGGATTGGTTATAAAACTATAAAAAAAATTAGTTAGATTTACGAATATCAAAGTATGAAAAAAAATCGTTAATTGATTAAAGAAAATATAAGAAGCTACTATTTCGAGCTTCGAGGGCTTTAATTTTGATTTAAATAATGTGGATTTCATACCTTTATACTCTACTTTAATCCAAATATATCACATATTTTCATCTCAAAAATTGATGAAACTTTCACTTCTTTCTCATTCTTTTAAATGAAACGAACAATTAAGTACATGTTTGTTGAGAAATTAATAATTTTATAAAATTTCTTTAAAACATTTGATAATAATTTTTTTAAAAATATATCAAAATGAACACATGAATTATTTAAACATAAAAAAATATTTATTTTTATTTAATATTTCTTCTAGAGTAAATTACACTAATCATTTTTAAAATTTTGTAAAATTATACAAATATCTCCTATTTTTTAGCATTTACAATAACATCTTTTATATAGGGAGAATGGTGTAAAGTTTTTTTTTAAAAAAAAAAGAAGTTATTAGTGTAATTTATAAGAAGTGTCAATTTGCAGTATATTTTAAAAAAAATAAAATAAAGAAGAGTGTAGAAGAGATAAAAGCAGGAAGAGTTTATTTAATTTCATAAAATCTTATATGTAATTAGTGTAATTTACTTGTTTATATAAAGCATTAAGAACATGTACTGTTATATACAAATACAGAAATAAATTAAATCAGTCAATTAAAAAATTAGTAATTATTTGTTTAAAAATTTCTCTATATTTTCAAACCAATCAATTATATATTTATTTTGACTTTGACTGTAAATATGACACGTTTTAAACCAACGAATTATTTATTTTTTCCATACATGTAGAACTTTATTCATCATTTCATCATGTTTGCAAGCTGGCCTCTTTCCTCGAAACAATCATGCATGTTTTTTTCTACAATATTATTGATTTCAATGTTAAGAATACGATCTAAAGATATGAAAAATTTATGTTAGAATGGTAATGAATAAGTCAACAAAATTTGATTGATCAATTTTAAAGGACAATAAGGTTTGACTACATTACTGTATAGACAAAACTCAATCTATCACCATGTGGAGTAGTCATATGTGAAGAAATTTGAAAAATAATATACTAGAGTGAAGGAACGAGTTAAACAATCTTTTAATTAATTCTTACATGTATACATGAATGTCGCATCAATACAAATTATATTTTAAACTAATTGCAATTCTAAGCTAGCTAATGATTCAGTACTATCTTATTAGGGTTTAAGTTTTGTTCTCCCTTTTTAAATCTTTTAATCTAGTACTAAGGACTTATAATTAATTGTTAAAATTGCAATCTAATTTTTAATAGATTTTAAAAATTCTTATGGTTTAAAATAAATTTCACATAAAATATTATTCTTCAATGAAATTGTTATTAAACTTATCAGAACAAAGAATGAGTTGATTGATTGCATACAAGATGGCATCCCTTATAATATTATTCTTTTATGAATACGAAATAATGTGTATACTTTCTTTTATGAATACGAAATAATGTGTATACTTAATCAACTCGCCTTTACATAAATAAGTATAATGATATCTTCATAAAACATTATAATTTAATAAGGAAGTATAATTCAATTGATTAAATTTAGTGTGTGTGAGTTATTGATTTATTATAAAATTATTGATATCCGTCTTCGATTTCTATAAATAAATAAAAATAATAATATTTTATGATAATATTTTACGTGAAATTTATTAGAGAAGCCTATTTTTAAAAATATTTAAAAAAAATAGACTCAATCTTACCAACTAAGTGAGTCCTCAATTCTTGATTAAAAATTTTCAAATGTGGAGTAAAATTATAGTAAGGTAGCATTGTTTTCTTTTTCTTAAAAAGAAAAGTTAAGTTAAAGTATATATTTTTAAAACCTCTTAAAAAGTTAAACAAAATAATTTTTATAAAAAAATAAGTAGTAGCTTTATAAAAAAAAAAATCCCAATCTTGACCAGGATAGGACAAACCTTATGAACTCAATCCCATAGCCCGAGTAGTCTATGATTCAATGTACACTTATGTCAACTAGAGAACCACACCACCTCAGTATCACCTTTGAAACTTCTCAATTCCTCATTTGTTACATGAAAAAACTATAGATCACTAGAAGAACTATAGTCATTCAATGGTTCCCTCAACCATTTGACCTAAATAGATATGCACCTAATCTAGCAGTTACCACTTCAAACCTATAAATACTATACCTCTTTTTATAATTAGGTATTATTTTCCTTCAAAAGCCAACAACGAGTCTCCAAAGTTTGGTGACTTGATCATGCAACATTTGAAAGTTGATGCATTTCCCCACAACTTTGATGACAAGGGCATCTTGCCATGGCAAGCATAGTCCTTTAAAGACAAAAGGGTCAATGATCACTTTTGAGTCTATTGTCATCCTTGAACTTTATCCTAGCTAGATTATGCTTTAGCAAATCAACAGAAGGTCTAACAGGAGCTTTTTCTTTGCTCTGCATAACCTTCTCCTTCAAGAACACATTATTCTGAATAAAACTGCCTCCACCGTTATTTGGTAGCTCGTTTCCAGAACTTGATCCACTCGCAATACTTGCAGAGAAGACAAAATATTTGTGACTCTCAACCCTTTATATATAATAAAGCTTATAATGTGATAGGAAAAAAATAAAAATATTAATAAGTTATATAAAATTATGAGTGGTTTAATATCACTATTAACTTAATCACTTAAGTTGTCACTATGCAATAGTCTTACTATTGTTTATATATATATATATATGTTAAATTCTTAATAATCTGATCTTGGTCCTATAGATTTATTTAATTAACAATATTATTATGCATATTTATTTTTATTAAGTTACATAAATAAATAGCCTAATCTATCATGTTTAATAAACTTTTTGATAAGCCTAAATATAGTGTATTTAAATAAATAAGCTTATTTTAAAATTCAAGTCCAACCTTTCTACTAAAGAAGGAAGCCAAGCCATAAGTCCCACTCCTAATGTTAACGTAAAATAAATTATATTTTTGTTTTATATATAAACCCACTCTTAGTTGTGTTTGATATGTTCCTGTAAAAAAAAAAAATTGTTTCATATGTCAAATATCCAGAGTTTTGTATGCGGATAATTAGTTACTGTAGCGGCCTCCAGTGACTTAGCGCCTGTGGCCTAATCGATAAGGCGTCTGACTTCTAATCAGACGATTGTGGGTTCGAGTCCCACCAGGCGTGTCACTCATTTGTTTTCACAACTCACAAGCACAACATATTAATACTACTTATAAGCACTATGTCCATCCATTAAAAAAAAAGTAAATTTTGGAGTAACTTTTCTAATCTAATTCAATTAAAAATTAATATTTGGACTAACTTTTATTTTATTTTAACATGAAAAAATGGAGTAAAAATTCTTTAAAAATTAAAAACTTTATTTCTTTATAAAAGAGATAGACAGAAAAATTTATAAAATTAAGAGAAAAAATCATGAAAAATGTAAAAAAAAAATAGCTAAAGAATCGTGATCAAAACAGAATGTATTTAAGGCTCTAAATGAATGTCTTAGACAATTTATAAGTTATATAAAGGAAAAAAATTATATGAACAAATAAAATTATCGTCACAAATAATGCGACACGTGTCTATTAATTAAATTTTTAGATTTAATTTTTAACTTAAATATAAAGATATAAAATTATAATTAGAAATATCATTTTATCTTAAAATAAATCGGTCAAATAAAAAATTAATTAAATATCAAATAACAAACTTCATATACTAAAAAAGAAAAAAGAAAATTTCACGTTGGAAGAACAACTATTAGTGGAAACCAGTATCTTTTATGCGAGTGCTTCTCTGCAAAAAGGAAAAAAGCAAACAGGAAATTCATAAGAAATGATATCATCAAAATCATTACATCTTTATATATAATCTTAATTACTTTGATCCTTTTTTTTGAAGCTCCGCCACTGATGAGACTAGCCATTTGTCAAAGTCATGCATCATGGTTTAATTCCTCACCAAACTTTGCATTTTAAGCACAGGTACTGTATATTACGGAAAGGGTTGTGAACAACACCCAATACAAAGTCGCAACATATTTGAAAAAATGTATTTTTAGTTTCCGTAATTTAATGTTTTAGTAAACTAATATACATAATATTTGAATAACAAGCACATATATTGTCAAACACGTAACTGATCCAACGACGTATTTTACCTTACTACGTAATTAAAAGGCCGAGTACTGGTGTCTTCTTTAAAAACAAATTTTTAGAGAGTAAAAGTGATAAAAGAGATGTTAAAGCTAAAGAAAAGAACATAAGTAATAAAAAAATAAAAATAAAACAACTTATAAATGTTCTGAATTTTTATTTTTAAAAACTAAAATAAAGATGTTTGTTCTGAAAAGAGTTTTCAAAACTACTTTTATGAGTCTTATCAAATAAATTCTTTTATTTCATTTTTATTTTAAAAAAGAATTTTTCAAAAAACACGAAACAAGTATGCTATTTTTTTCTTTTATTTATCTTTTATTTAATTATTGATTCACTTCATTTTAGCATATAAAAAAGATAAATTATTTATATATTAAACAATTTAAAATTTATTTTATATTCTGTAAGACTCGTTGATTGAAAAATATTTAGTAAAACTCAAAATTTATCTAATCAAAATACATTAAAAATGTGTCAAATAATATATTTCAATATTATATTCATAATTCAAATTTAAATTAGAGACATGAAAACATCTATAATAGTTTTGGTGATCGGTTAGTGGATCACTGGATTGCCAATTGCATCAAATTCCTGTTATTTTTTCATGAGGAGGAGAAATTAAGCAGGTCATAATATACATATTGTCCCGAGTAAGTGTAAAAAAGTGTCTCGAAGATTAATTCTATAATCAATTCTAAAGATTAAAATTTATAAAAGTATCTCAAAGTCTCATTTTTTTAAGGATCTCGAGATCCTGTTAAAAAGTTAAAAATCTTAATTATATTTATTAAAAAAACAAATAATGTATTGAAGGTTAATCATTCATACATTCAATTAATTAGAAGTAAAATAAAAAATAAAATAATTTTTTCCATCTTTTAAGATAATCGAGTCTGACATTACTCTTTTAAAATATATGTTTAATTCATTTAATTTAACACCATTAAATTAAATTAAAGTATACTCTCATTTTTTGAGAGATGTAAATGTCATATTATCCTCTCCTCTTATACGGTCTAATCTATTAATACCATTAAATAATTAAAAGCACAAGAGAAATTATAACTAAATAATAAAAATTGATAATAAAAAACAACAAAGCATAACATCGTAATTGTTATTATTAGGATAAGTGACCTATTTCATCAATGAAAGTGTTTGGTATGGTTACATTAATTCTTGAAATTAAGAAAATTCAAAATAGATTATTCAAACTGTCACATGTCAATCATGTTAGTTTAGTTTTTAGAGTACCTCTATTAATGTTAATGTTCAGGCCAACATAACACGACATTTGTATGATTAATAGTAGAACCATTTAAATTTAGTTCCTAAACATAATCATTTATTATAATTTTATTCCTTAAAAATGCTTTAAAGATATCAATTAAGTCACATGTGCATGTAGATTATAGCATAGACGTCACCTTTATATTATCTCAGAATTTCATTCCTTTTTCCGCATTTTCTTTAATTCCCTTCCTCCGAGACACTTAACAATTCATCTTCACTTTCATTGCTACTGTCTATCTTCTAAGGCCACCATTTAAAATTTTAAGCATGTGGAACCACACCGATAAATTTAATTTTAAATTAAATTAATAATTATAAAATTAATTTTGATAAAAATAAAAATTACTCTTGCTTCAATTCCATTATGATTTTAGCATCATAATTAATTTTATAATAATTTTAAAAACAATTCAAACATATCAGATTTGATCAAAATCAAAATTAATCCATATCACTATGATTTAGTATGATATAGAGACTATCCAAACACATTGAAACATATACAAACAAAGTTGGCTGGTTAAAATCCTAGCACGATAACTTTGTTACATTGGTTCTTGCTACAATTAATATACAAAGTACTTTTACAACGATTTTTCGCTACGTGTAAAAGATA
This sequence comes from Glycine max, assembly GCF_000004515.6. NCBI lineage: Eukaryota > Viridiplantae > Streptophyta > Magnoliopsida > Fabales > Fabaceae > Glycine > Glycine max. The sequence continues at coordinate 1,605,714 of NC_016089.4, read as the reverse complement.
ACTTTTCTAAATCGATTTCAAAACTATTCTAAAAATATACTCACTATCTACCGATGTTGATTTGACACCCCTTAAAATCGATCTAAAAAAATAAAACCAGCAAATATAAAAATCCCTTTTTCGTGCCAGTAATTAGGAAACTACTTCAATGGATGGTTAACCAAATGAATTTCTTCCACGCAAGAAACAAGTTGATCATCAAATAATATATTGTATCTCAATCTTTTAAACTTCCTTTACATCTCATAAATTAGTAGGTCCCGGACTCCAAATTTCTGTAATCGTCCGCACTATTTGAATTGACTCACTAGCAATTAATAGCCTAAGAAGGGCTACGGTGCTTTTGTCTTTCATCTTAAATAATAACACGTATTTGTGTTTTTACATCTCACTCTTAAAACACCTTTTAATAACAACTTATGTTAACAGATGGCGTCATATATTAATTAAATATTCATTGTTGCTTTGCATCCTTTAACAAAAACATGAATAATGTGAATAGGTGATGTTTGGTGGTCCGGGGAATACAACATTGGAAAAGTGGCGTCAGTTTATACTTATCAAATAATTAATTAGTAGAGTGATGTGATGTACATTTCCAACTGTAAGCAGGAACATGAGCATTCAAGTACTCAATATAATAATACCTTTCTTTCATAGAAAATGTTAATGGACTCCCGCTATATATTTATACCTCTCTTTCTCTCTCTACCATACTCTTCAACTCTTCTCTTTCATTCGTCATTATCGTCGGTGCTGGTGTATCCGGTGAATACCACCATCGCTACAATTCTTCCTCTCTCTCCGCATCTTCATTTTTCCATATCAATAACTATGTGTTTTCCTTTCTGAAAGGTATCTCTGCGGCAAAGCTGTTGGCCGAGAATGGCGTAAAGGATCTTGTAATCCTGGAGGCTTCAAACTGTATTGGCGGTAGGATTCGGAAGGAAAACTTCGGCGGTGTGTCCGTCGAACTCGGAGCTGGTTGGATTGTCGGAGTTGGCGGCAAAGAGTCCAATCCAATTTGGGAACTCGTCGCTGAATATGGCCTTCGAACATGCTTCTCTGACTACACGAATGTGCCATACAACATATATGATCGCAGGCGAGACTCTATTTCTTTTTCCATTTTTTTGCTTCTGTTGCTCTGCCGATTGCTCTGTTCCATAATTCCTGTTATCGGTTAGTGTATAACCATTTTTTCCTGAAATATATTTGCCACGACGAGTTCATTCCAGTGGAAAGATATTTTCGAGTGGAATCGCTGCGGACTCGTACAAAAAAGCTGTGGACTCGGCAATTCGAAACTTAACGAACCAGGAAGAAGCCGATCGCCAAGGCAATAGCTCCAAAACAACTGAACCACCTTCGTAAGTGCAATTACTAGTCCTTTTCAACCACAAAACGATTTGGTGAATAAATGTGGTGTGATTGTGACCATAAATAACATGAACCAATATTTCCGAACTCTTTTTTGTTTCGCTTTATTAGGTCGCCATTAGAGCTAGCAATTGATTTCATCCTCCATGATTTTGAAATGGCAGGTCAGTTCAAACCTCGCAACTCACTTTGAATTAAATTAAATAGTGAGTTGGTTTATGGATGTCTGTTCTGAAACTGTGAAAGTTGTGGATGCAGAGGCAGTACCGATATCTACCTTTACAGCGTTTGGCGAAAGGGAATTTTTGGTTGCGGATGAAAGAGGTTTTGATTATTTGGTATATAAAATGGCTGAAGATTTTTTGTTGACATCTGAGGGTAAAATACTGGACACTCGTCTCAAACTCAACCATGTACGTAATGTTGCTTGCTTCCTAATCTTGACCTTTTATCTAATGAACCAGTTAGCTATAATATTTCTATCGGTCAATGCCTATGCGCCGAGTCCATGAGCCATCTAGTACTAGTAGTAGTGGTGGTGTAACCTACTTTCTTCAGGGTAATAATGGGTTGGTCCGTTACATTATCTTTATACGCCTACTCCGGGGCTTCTTCTCTGCACTCTAGTCCACATCGTAACCCAATAACTTTACTATTTTATTTTATTTTTCTGTTACTTAAGCTCGTTGACACACTTTTTGAGTTACAGGCATGATGAGTCTTCAGGATACACTTGTCTATTGAGTTATCTTAGATATATCATAAATATTTGATTAAAAATATAATGTTTTATGAACACCTGCATCAAACTTTTTTTACTGTCATTATTTACTAAAGTATCATTTTATACATTTTATTTTTAGGTAAAGTGATAGCAACACCCTGCAACTTTCAAACATAAAACTATTGATGAAATATTCAAGTATATTTAGTAATGACAAATAATACATATAATTAGTAATATTTTTATTACAAAGATTTTTGTACACAAATTAAATTACTGTAAATGTTGAGCAACTAATTAATCATGGTGGAAAATAAAAAAGCAAAGTTAAAAAAATTTAACAAAACTTTTAATTTTTAGTTTAAGAAGTTTTTCACCAAAACAAATATATCTTCATGGTGTTCGAAATTTCCTTCGCTACATTCTGACCAAGAATAAGATTTCTTGTTTGTATAGTAAAAGAATGGTTTTGTTAACCATTGATTTCAAAATTGAAAACTTTTAGTGAAAATAAAGTTTCTTTATAAATTTTTAACATGTTAAATAAATTTTATACATAAGAGAATTTTAATGAGTGTCCAAGATATTGTTATGTAAGCAAAAATAAAATATGCTTTACAAGGGTTAAGTTGCTTTGTCATTTCATTTTAAATAATAACATGGGTGTGTTTCAGAGAACCTGCATGTCTCTTAAAACATCTTTTAATAACAGCCTATACTAACAAGTGTCGTGAGATATTAATTAAAGAAATAAAATAATATTTGTTGTTGCTTTGCATCCTTTAATTCAACTTACCTCATGTAACTTTGCACTGATGTTGTGCATGCAGGTGGTCCGGGAAATAGAGCATCGGGGAAGTGGCGTTAGGGTGATAACAGAGGATGATTGCATTTATGAAGCAAATTACGTACTTGTGTCCGTTAGCATTGGGGTTCTCCAAAGCAACCTTGTTGCCTTCCATCCACCCTTACCCGTATGTTTTGTCTATACTTTATTTTCTTTTGTCCTCTATAGTACAGTACTTTATTTTCTTTTGTCCTCTAGTACAGGTACAGGTGCCCGTACATTTGTATTTGATAGTATTTTCATCTTCTAGACGTTAATAAAATTAAATGGAATATCTAGTCTAGAGTGAGCTTTTGCTAATATGTAGTTCTTTCCATTCTATTTAAGATATTTAATTGGTCATGGTCCCATAGTCTAATGTTATTAGAAAATCAAATATATTAATACAATTAAGGATAACTAGGCCTTGCATTAAACTGGACTCTATGGTTAATGATGTCAGGAGATAATTTTTCAAGATCAATGATCAAATGTTGATACATCAACAACTTGTTGCTAGTATTTGTTATTCGTGGATTATGATATGTTATACATAAATTATTATTTTCAGTCTTCAAAAAATAAATTATTATATTTATCTTTTATTTATAAAAATTGGTTAGTTACATGATTTGTCTTTTAAAAAAGTCATCTTCTTTTAATTTATTGATTATAAAAATAAGGATTATATATAATGCATTTCAGTAAATAAAAGAGAAAAAATAGTTATCGATTTAATTTTTAGAGACTAAAAAATGAATATTACCTTATCGATAAGAACTAAAAATATGTTTAACCCTATTTTTTTTATGAAATATCTCAAAAAACTTCAAATATTTAAATTTAATAAATGGATAATGTAAAAAAAAGCTACTTATAGTGTAATTTTTTAATTAATTTTTAACAATGATCAACAAATCATTTATGATACTACATATAGTGCGACAATAAATTTTTATAACAATATAAAACATAATACACATGCATTATAACAATAAATTTTTAAGTATTTGTTGTCTGAAAAAATGCATTAAAAGTGCTCTTTTCACACACTGATATTTTTTTAATTATAAGTATTAGAGAATGTATTGTCATAACAGGAGCACTCCTCCAAGTGACTTTGCATTTAATTTAGAATTTAAATAGCATCATATGAAGTTGTTCTTTTGCATTATATATGTCTATTTTGTTGAGACACTTATAATGCAAAAGAACTGTTTATAAATGGATCTTCCCCACGAACATCATTGAGACACTTTGTCTGAGCCTGCTTAGTTGTCAAAGTTTCCCTTCAATTAATGACATTAGTTTTAGTTGGTTTTACTAAGCAAAACTTTGACTTATTCAATAATTACACAGAGATGGAAATTAGAAGCCATAGAGAAATGTGATGTAACCGTGTACACCAAAATTTTCCTGAAGTTTCCATATCAGTTCTGGCCAAGTGGACCCGGAAATGAATTCTTCATATATGCTCACGATCAAAGAGGCTACTACACATTTTGGCAGGTTTGTTTGAAAATTTTCTCTATACTATGTTGTATTCATACTATTTTGTTTCTCTTGCATTATATGTCCATGCTGCTTCTCATCGTGAAGTTGTTTGGTGCTATTCAGTAGGTTGATCAATGAATAAAATTCTTTGAAATTGGCGAGTTTACTGCACATTGCATGTTGCATTGCATGTAATCATGAATACTCCAAGTTCTGTGGCAAATAATGTGAATTAAAAAAACATGACAATTAAAATATATATTTCTTTCCAACACACAAGATAAGGAGAAATTGCCCAGTGTTATGTGAAATTTAAAGTACTATCCTCTTAAATAACACTAGGACTCAATGTGAATATACATATCTTTAGTCTAATTGGAGAGATAGCTTATCATGTTCCTAATCCCATTCCCTAATTTACGCAAGGTGTCTTTTTAATGTTCTTTTTCTGAAGGTGATGTTTTGATATTTTAGAAGTGTGTGCGTTAATAAATATTAAATACTACTTTTGCAACTACTTCCGTTGTCTTGTTATGCTAATATCAATTACATCCTTGTAGGGATGACACGAATATAATAGTTTTTTCTCCTTGTCCTTGTTTGTGTTGAGTGATTCATTATCCTTCTAGGTTGTGGGGAATAACGTTTGGTATCCTCTTTGGAGTTATCTGTACAAGTTTCGTAATGGGAACTACTTACCAGCCATGATTGATTTCTTTTCCGTATAAAACAGCATGAAATATAACAGAAACATATGCACGCATGTATAGACAAAATCACACGCATAAACATGGATGCACAAAATCACACAAAATTTCACGCTCAGACTCCTGCAGATAGACATGCATGCCATACAATTTAAATTTTTTTCAAACTATGAAATAGTATTTTAATACAAAATGAATTTTACAATGGGAAAAAAAATTGACATTTGTAGCCATTATATAATTTCATCATAGTATATATTTATTTTTGCTTTTGGGACATATAAATAGAGTGATAGAAGAAATGCAATGATTCATAAGATACGAAGAAATAAAGAGGAATACTATTGAAGTAGGTACCTGATAAGCAGAGGTTCCTAAACCGAAAACAAAGTCAAGAGGAAAATCATCTCTGCTATAGTTATCAGCGCCGAGCACTCCCACCACCAAGTTCACAAGTAGTGCTAAGAAACTCACTATGAAAACGTTGATCATCAACCTCGTTTGTGGTGGTTCCATCATTCATAGATACATGCATGTTCGTTTTAATTTTCTTCTTTCGATGGCATCTTAGGACTTCATTTATTACGTGTAGAGACGGAGAATGTCATCATCTAGAATCGAATGTGCCAAAAAGGCCTAGTACTCCCACCACCACTTTTACTGCAGTAGTTGACATGGTAACATAACTGTCAAAATTCACAATACTTTGTCATTTACACTACATTGTTTCTAAAAATTAAATGTCTCATCGACAAAACTGACATGAAATGAACAATTCATAATCTCTTTGTTCACTCTGAAAATAATCATGGACGTTTGTTGCTTTAATTACAAGGAAAAAATCACAGTCCAAATTGACAATACTCTGCAATTTGCACACGTCTCTAAAAATTAAATGTCTCACCTGCAAAACTGACATGAAATGGACAACTCATTATCTCTTTGTTCACTCTGAAAATCATCATGAACGTCTGCTGCTTTAATTACATGGGAAAAATCACCGTCCAAATTGACAACACTATGCATTATGAGCTGTCCATTTCATGTCAATTTTGCAGGTGAGACATTTAATTTTTAGAAATGTGTGCAAAACTGACATGAGATGGACAACTCATAATCTCTTTGTTCACTCTGAAATTATAATGGACGTCTATTACGTCACTTACTAGGAAAAAAGAAACATTGGATTTCAATACACATCAATGTAGCAGAATACTCATACAACTATAAATAACACAACACACACAATACTAACACATAATCTCACACAACATAATTTCACAAACCAAATTTAATCTTATTACTATGTCATTTTTGGGAGAAACAAGTCGTCAGACCATTGCTAACTCCAGATTAACTTTTATTTTTCTAAATGAATCAATCACTCACAACCAAACTGGTGTTTATTTTCAAAGTCTCACTCCAACACCAATGCGAGTTCCTAAAGACTGTTCCTTTGATACACTCAAGCGTAGAATGCATAACACCCTTCAACTAACCAACGATCAATTACTAAATGAAATCTACTACCGACAACCATTCATAGATGCAGGTCCACAATATTTTTTTTCAATCTCTACAATTGAAAAATGATGATAATGTTTACACAATGTTAATGTGAACAATACTCGTGTGTTGGTCCTATAGAATTATTACGTATCATTATTAGAACACCGGATGCTATAATAAAAAAATCAACAAAACATAAATTTAATTACAAAATTACATATAACATAAATACAAATTTATACTATAATTTTATCCAATTTTTATATTTTTCTTCATATTTATATTTCTCTTTAAAAAAATTACAAAATAATTTTTCTAAAATTAATTTATTAAATAAATAATTTTAAAATCTATTAAAAATAATTTTACATAATATAATATTTAATTTTAATTTATAATAAATAATAAATAAATAAAAGAAAAAAAACTAAGAAGTCGGGGTGGCCAAAACCCAAATTTGTGTCATGAAATTATCCTCCTGCATCACTGTAGATCCCATTCAATAAAAATCTTATTTCTTGTCATGTAACAAAGAATTATACCATTTTTTTAGAATTGACATGCATATACTTAACAATAATGGCAATTAGCACGAGCAAACAATGACTACTTAGTGAGGCTAATGTTAGTTTGTATTCTCTATTTAAAATATTATGTTAGAATTTAATATTTTTTATCATATATTTTTATGCTTACTATAATTATTTTTATAAGAGTTTGAATGAATCTAATACATAATCCTTGCCTTCTACTTTTTTATTCTTTTAATTTTTATTCTTTTATTTAAACTTGACGAAATCAGCATAATATGTAGTAATATAATATGAAAAAGCCACAATATTTTTTAACTATTATTGTTATTTAGAAATGATATAAATAAATCTGATGTATAATCAAGTATAAAAGTTAAATGTGTTATAGCACTAAGAAAACAGTATGTTATAGGAGTTATGAAATAAGAAGAAGAAAAAAACAAAATAGAAATCAAATTTAAATTATGGAATTACAAATAAAAACTTTTTAATACAATAAAACACTCAAATGCAGAATATCCATTTATTACATTATGTCAATAAAAATATAATAAGCGTTTAATGGATGAATTTGGCCGTAATTTGTTGCAAATACTATTGATTAAAATATAAAGTTAACTTGCCGAAATCATCATCATGATAAAAGCGTGTCATTTAATTGACCCAATTTTATAAAAATATCAACTACGACAACTTTATTACTCTCCCTTGTATGTTACAAAAAGGTAAAGAAACTTTGATTCATCATCAGTGACCAAAGAAAGACATGGTATCTCTTTAAATCTTAATATTTAACTTGCTGCCACCCAAAACTGTTGGAGATAGATAAATATTTTATATTTATTGGAATTGAGATAAATAATATTTGAACTTAAAAATTATATCAACCTTCTTGATGCATATGAATGAGACTTCTTGCAGCATTGTTGAATATATCAGATTGAAATATTGCCTTTGCCTAGACATGCTGGTTCCAAAAAAAGTTATCTTTCCTCTTTCAACTCTCCCCTTACTGCTCCCATGCAACAACATTTTTTGAGCTCGTTGCTTTGCTGAAGGCAGCTCCCTTACTATCCACATAAAATACACCATTCTCTGATGTCCATTAGCCCAAAATATAAAATGAAAGAAATGAATATATTTATATTATAATTTAATATAAGTTTCAATTTTATTTTATGCATAAAAACATATTTTTGAAGTATTATAATTATATTTTTAGTTAACTTTAAACTCTTGAAATTTTTTATTTATTGATAAATTATTTTCATCATATTTTTATTTTCAATTATTATATTTTTTATATTATATATTCTACTATTAATCTTATATTATATCTTAAAATATTTTTTATCGAGATTAAAATAAAGTAAAAAAAACACACTTAAGTACGTTAAAATAAATCATATAATATAAAATTATTCAAAAGTTAATAGAAAATTAAAATAAAATAAATTTAACATTTATTATTATCAATTTGGTGAAATATAATAATATAAAAAACGTGTACGAGGAATGAGTGAGAAAAATAAATAAATAATAAATCTGTTTTATTTAAAAAATGTAATAAGAAAATTTAATAAATACTTTAAGAATAAAAGGGAATAAAATATAAAAATTAGAAGTTAGGAATTAACGTATTTAAAAACATTACTTTATTAAAAAATGATAAAAATTAGTAAAAAAAATTATTTATCAAATAATCAAATAAATTTTTCAACTCATAAAAAAAATTGAAATTAGTTAAAATAACTAAACATAGTCATAATCTCTTTTAAAAGCATTACAAATTAATTTGGAAATAGCAAATAAAAATATTGAGTATACAAATACTACAAATAAAAGGAGAGTAATTTAATATGATTGAGAGAGAATTTTTTTTTCAAAAATAATATGCGAAATTAATGTAATTTAGAGGAAAGGGCAAAAGTAATATTGAAATTATCAAATTGAGAGAGTGAAAATGATGAAAGCTTTTACTCTAAATTACATTTCACATATTACTTTTAGTAAAATATCTTCAGAAAAGGAATATCTCTTTTAAACATTACCAATATTTGAGAGGAATTTTGCCCGGGCAGCTAGGCTCCCTCCACATAAATTCTTATTTTATGTATGTATACAAGGAAAAGTAAGCATAGCTAATAACACCACTAAGCATGATCTTGTGAAAAGAAATTAATAAAGAACCTACTCAAATAATTGGGAAACAAAAACAAGTGATGGATCCTTCTCAAGTTCAATAGTTCCAACTATAGAGGTCCTTCTACCCTTCAAAAACCGGTTGTACCATTTTGCAGAGAGCTTTGGGTATCTCTTCAACTCTGGATCATCCCTATCAACGTAGTATAGGCCAAAGCTCGACTTGTATCCATCTAGCAACTCGAACAAATCCAGGAAAGACCATGCAAAATACCCCTTTATATTTGATCCATCTCTGAGAAAATTTGGCAAGATATAGAAGATCAGAGAACACATTAGAGGTGTTTATGTGGACACTTTCAGGAAAAGAAAATGTTGTATTAAGTTCTAATGATAACCACTTTGTTCTTTCTATTTCAAGAATTTGTATTTTTTACGTGTCAGTGTATGTTCTGGTTTGATTAATTCTTTGAGTAAGTCCCTTCTCAAGATCACTACAGAAATTAAAAACTTCATATATATAACAATATAGTTCAATAGATTTGTTATCCATAATTTAGATTCCCAAGTCATCCACAAAACTTTTGGAAGTGATTAAGAAAATATTTTTTTGATGTGTTGCATGAACTAGAGCAGGACTACAAACCTTAAGGCATCAAGCACGCTACCAATATATCCATGCAAGTATTTCACCCTTGTCACGTCTTGCAGTGACGAATTACTTGCTGTCCGTTGACCTAACAACCCAAAATTTGATTCATCAGTAACTCAGCCCATTTAAGCTCGCAATGTTCCACACGAGCACCCTAGCTATCATCAGCAGAACTTCCTAATAATTTACCATTGGTACATGTACTATAAGTATACTGTATGGTTGAGTTCAAATTCCATGCAACTTAGGATGGCCATACATAGGAAAATACAAGTTAATAGCAATATGCTACTAACTAATGACATTGTTGGATACATGTATTAATGAAGTGGGAAAAGGTTATAAGAAAGAATTGACATGATTGAAACATTAAATGCTACCAAGTTGCTTTGTCTATTAGGTACATCAAAACTCTGACTCCAATTTAATATTCAACCCTCATAACAACTAGAGATGATTTTACTACAAAATATCCACCGGAATTATGTAATCTTCTTCAACTGTTACTCACTTTTGTCATTATGTAACACTGTCATTTGGGAGGGGGTCATAGGAGGGGAAAACAAACCCACGCACACACATATAAATATATATATATATATCTATAGAGAGAGAGAGAGAGTGAGAGAGAGAGAGAGAGAGAGACCATTTTCATGAATAAATATAGGAGGATTCCCATAAAGGAGCTTGAATTTATTCAACTCTTGACGCAAACCCCACGGTGTTATAAGGTACTAATCAATCAAGTAAAGCCAGTTAGTCATACAATGAAGTAATCTAAAAAATTGAACGAATTTATTATAAGACAAATAATTTTTATTTTATTGTTACCTCTTCATTTGAAAACAGATCCTCTCCAACTGCAAAATCAAGAAAGTGATGAGGCATTACATTACTTAGAAATGGATGAATCAGGCAATCGAGTTCATTGAAATTGATAAATTTAAGTTATTCTACAACATTGTTCACATAATTCCCCAAAACCTAATTACTGAATAAATAATGCATTTGGTTTTTTTTCATGTTTAAGATATTAAATACATTTATCTTTTTATTTAAATTTTTCAGATAAAAAGTATCAAGAGATTATTAGGTTATTGTAGAGGGATATTACATTCTTGTTAGAAATTGAGATGGTAAATGATGTGTAAGTTCAACAGATTGGAAATTTCATAATGACGATGAAAAGGCGTCGTGAATTCAATTTCCACAGCAATCTTATATGACCAACTTTAATTTTTTTACTAAATATATTATCCTTAAACTTAACGAAGTACATACAGATATTTGCCGCCATGTCTGCAGTGAAATCTCTCAGTTGGTTCTTAAGGGCGTCAGAATTGTCTGAGACATTGAGATTGGTGTAGTGAATTACGCCTATGAAGTCAAATGAACCCTTAACTTGTTTAGATTCATGATTTGTGAAGGCCGGAATTCTTTCACCTGCATTTGTCTTCATGGAAATGGGATAGTCTCCATATTGCAGGGGTTCCATAATCCTGCAATATTAAAACAGGCTTATAATTAAATCTGCCATTCTTCAGCTATGTGTATGTCCTATGAAAGAAAGCAAGCTTTAGTGCCTTTAAGGAACTGAAGAAAGAATAGAATAGCAGAAAGTTTAATGGATAAAACTTCATTTATATATATTCTTCTGTCTTAAGAGAACAAATAAGGAACACAAGGGGTAGAAAGAACTAAGAAGTAAAACTAACCAATTGTAGGGTCTGTAACTTACCAACCAACAAAAAAATCACGGGCTCGTTGAGATGCTACCCTGTCTTTTTCTGTATTTGTTTGAGGAAAAATCCCAAACGTGTAAATAGAGATACCAACAAATCCATGTTGTTTGTCCTGCAAAGCCACTTAAGTTACTTAGAAAATGGGAACATTCTTTGCTATCAGTGTCCGTATGAGAAGAATAAATGTCAAAAATATTAAGATTGAGAAGCAGATAAGGATCCTAAGTTTATAAGTTTAATTTTTATGCGTGCATAAAACCTATTACATTGTCCGCTAATAAAAAAATTATAACATCACTTTTAAGCTAGTCGGAGTAAGTAAAATCTTAATTAACAAACTTATGAAACATAATAATATGTAATTGGATAACATTACAAAAACTCATTACACTAACATTGCAAAGACTATTTTTTTAAGTTTAATGAAAAGTATATAAGTGGCTTAAATACTTTTTTACTTATTGTAACTCAGCAGTTTTTTATAATTTTTTCGTCCTTACAAAATTATTTTTTTATTTTTAGTTTTTGTAACTTATGTTTGTTTTATTTTATTTTTTTATAAGGTTTTAGAAAATGTATTTTCACATTTCAAAATATTATCTTAAAAGAGTCTTTTAAGGATTAATAATAAAACAAATATAATGTATAATAATTAAAAATAAAAAAATAATTTTACAAGAACCAATAGGAAAAAACACTAAATGAGAAAGAATAAAAATATATTTAAACCCATAAATTGAAGCTTTTGGCATTTAAACATATATATGTAAGATTAGGTGATATACCCTATATTTTCTCCAGTACAATCTAGCAGCTGAAGAATGTGATAACAAAATATGATGAACAGCCAAGTAGGGTTCATATGTTGAGTTGCCCATTGTGTCGTTTGTAGCACAAAATGGGGGAGAACATCGTCGAGGTGGGCTGTTTCCCTGATCATAACCACCTAAGGCGAAAACATTGGGCTCATTTACAGTGGTCCAATACAACACTCTGTCACCAAACTCTCTAAAACATACTTCTGCGTAGTATGTGAAGTCTCTTCTGCATTTATATCCAAGTAATTTATCCATTAGTATTTCTCGATTTTGTGCATGATTTAATAATATAAGGAGCTTGTTTGCTAGGCAAAAGTTAACGCATGCACACCCATTTGTTAGGATAGCTACAATTTCAATATGCGGTGCAGGGGATTTTCATGAATTAATTTTAGTATAGGAGATATAAGGTTTACTAGTTAAAGGATGAAGAGAGGGAGAGATAGGTCGAGGTTTCAAATTCTTCCAGTAACAAAAATTAATGAATTATAGTACAAGAGATCAGGAACACACATGATGTCACGACTAATCCATCCTCCATATTCATCTTCAAGTACCTGTGGAAGATCAAAGTTGTGTAGCGTGGCATGTGGTTGGATTCCTGCTCCACGGAAATAGGGAAATATATCAGTTTTTTTATTTGGAGTGAATACGAGGCATGATTAATTTTGTAAGCTAATTAAGAAACTCGTATTTAATTAAGTTTAACCATTGCTGATAAGTTCGTTGATGAGATTGTTGTAGTACTGTAATCCTTTGGGATTGACGGGTCCTCTGCCATCTGAGGAGAAACAAAAGCATTTTCTTAAGTGTTGAGAAAGCTTTTACCCTAAAAAGAAATATAGATACATAAAATTCCAAGAGTTTGCGTTCAATATTACAGTACTTGGTAACAATCTTGACCATGAAATCGAAAATCTATAGGCATCAAGCCCTGTTTCCAGCATTAGCTGCACATCTTCCTGTATTATATATTTTCGTGAAAACAATTAATATCTTTTCAAGTCTTAAAGGGCATTATAAGTAGAACAAAATAATGACTAAGCTTGTTTTCTTTGTCCAGCTTATGCCTCAATCTTTTTTATTTTCCACAAATGAGGTGCAGCGTATTCACCTTGTACTTGTGGTACCCATCACAGGCTACATCTCCATTTTCTCCATGGGCATATCCTGTTCATTAAAAATAATTGCATGAGACCCACGTTTCCTAAGTAAATGATCAGTAAACATGACATGCATCAGTGCTACGAACAAAAAGTAGTAATTTAAGATTTTGGAGGAATGAAAATTAAAGAATTGTTTTTTACTAAGACCAAAACTAAAATTCACTCATTTTATAGAAATTGAAAACATATTTAATCATATTTTTTAATAGATTTCAGAAGAAATATAATTGTTAGAAAATAAAATTTTCTCTCCTCACTTTCTCAATTAGACATTTATAATATTCTCTTATTTGGATGCGCATTTCACGCACAATTTCCAACTAGCCAAAAACAAATTAGACGGGATGCTAGGTCCTTTTTATAATTACTCTTATCTTTATTTAGATCCTTTTAACAATTTATCCTTTTTAATATACTATCCTCCTTCAAGTCCAATTTATAAAAATCAAATTAGACGGGATGCTAGGTCCTTTTTATAATTAATATTTTTTTTAAAAAGAATTAACACATAAAATGTCACGTTAAATATCTATTTCTTTGAGGAAATTAAGAAATTTTCCAAAATTATCAAAGCCTATAATTGGTAACCACCAACCAGCGTAGGCAAAGGTGTCCCAGATGCTAGGAGTTCTTCCATCTTTGTTAGCAGCTCCTTCCACCTGTTTATAATTTATAATGATTATAACAACACCACTTTATACTATACTATATATTAATCTTTGCACAATACTTGCTAATCGGCTAAATTAAATTGCTTTTGGGACATACAAATAGAGTGATAGAAGAAATGAAATGATTAATAAGATACGAAGAAATAAAGAGGAATACTATTGAAGTAGGTACCTGATAAGCAGAGGTTCCTGAACCGAAAACAAAGTCAAGAGGAAAATCATCTCTGCTATAGTTATCAGCGCCGAGCACTCCCACCACCAAGTTCACAAGTAGTGCTAAGAAACTCACTATGAAAACGTTGATCATCAACCTCGTTTGTGGTGGTTCCATCATTCATAGATACATGCATGTTCGTTTTAATTTTCTTCTTTCGATGGCATCTTAGGACTTCATTTATTACGTGTAGAGACGGAGAAAGTCATCATCTAGAATCGAATGTGCCAAAAAGGCCTAGTGATCCTAGTGGTAGTTGTTGATATTTTATGAGAAATGTTAACATAAAGTCAATTATTGCATGGATTGATGTTGACAGAATTATTATTTTAAATATCTAAATTTACATTAATGTATTTTATGTGGTGTTTGATTTTTCCAATGTATGTATAAAAAAAATTGATTTTTCTGATGTTTGAACACGTGTTGAGAAGGATTAAATCAGTTATATATGGTATACTTTTAATTATTTTTTTTAGTTATTATATTATACATTTATCTGAAGCATTCGTTAGTTTTTGTGATGATTAACTTTTACTAAAAAATTTACTTGTGTTAATAAAATTGTTACTTTATAAATATATTTTGTTATATAAGATTTTTCTAATGTCCGTAAAAAATAATACTATTTTTTAATCTGTGAACACCTGTCAATAAAGGAATTCTATTGTATAATTTTTAGAATTTAAATAATATTTTAATCCCTGTAAAATATAAAATAGTGTGTTTTATTTTAATCTGTTGAAGTTTTTATTTCGTTTTAGTTCTTTAAAGATTTAGTTTTATTGGTTTTAGTTTCTCCTGTTAAATATCTGTGTTAACTGATTGCATAATAATTGACTTTTTGATAACTTCTTAAGTTAGCTTATAATCCATAAGTCTGTTAAAAAAAGTCACATTTAACATTTTTAAATTATTTTTAAATCTTTTATCAATTAGTTTAATATTATTAATTGTTTTAAATATACAAGAATTTAAAAATATAAATGATAAAAAATTACATGTTATTGTCGTGAAACTTTTTAATTACTTGACGAGTTAATGATTTGTTAATATAATTATATAATGTTGTTGCTACGTGACAAAAAAGAGTGAAACCAAAGAACGTTTTAAAAAACAAAAATAAAAAAATCTTATATTTTATATGGACTAAAAACTTATTTAAATATACTTTTATTATTTTTTTATCATTTTATAAGTTCAACTATTTCTATAGAAAAATTTAACTTGTTTGATTACAATTATCATGTAAAAAAAATTGATTCAAAATAATTATCATTTTAATATTTTAATTTAATATTAATTATTTTTTTCATTTATATTCCTTATAATATTAAAGATAGATAACAAAATTTATAAATAAATTAATAATAATATAAGATTAATTTTGTAAAATTATTATTTTTTTCATTTATTTATCACTTTTTTTATATATGTAAAATAACTTAAGAAAACAATTATAATAGGACAAAGGATGATTAAAGGAGAAAAAAAGGTTGTGATTTGATCTTTTCTATTAATAAAACTAGTATTTTAATAAATTAATATTTGTCTATTATAAAAATTAACATAATTCCAGGTAATTTGTAAAGACTCCATTAATATATTTTTTATAAGAATATATTTTTTTCTCTTTTATAACATGATACTTATAATATTTAAACTTTTTCACGTTCTTTCAATGTACAGTGCTGATTATTTTCTTTCACAATAAAAAGTCCGGTAGTCAACATTTCATCCTAGTAATCATCGTCACTTATGTTCCTAAGTTCCAAATGTGACACGCTCGCTACATCATTTTCTGGAATATTTGTTGAAAACATGGAGATGAAAAAGCATGACGGCTTTCATGCCTTTGAGGCAACAACAACCTAGATCCAGGGATGAAAACAAATGTTTATCGTAGATTTTATCTATCATATACACGTCAGGTAATTAAACCTATTTATTATAACTTAAGAGTTTAATTAAGTGTTTATTTCCCCCAACAAATTGTTAGTCGGAGTAGAAGGGAAAAACCGCACCCTCTTATTATTGATATAACCCAAAATCTTTCAGAGTAGTCTCAAAGAAAATCCAATCCCACCCTATCAAATATTGGTGCTATACGAAGAACAGAAGAAGCACACTCCTTAATATTCATTTAAAAACACGTGCACTAAATTTACAAGCATTTAAAGGCCAAAATAAAGATATATTTTTTTTTACAAAATGAA
This sequence comes from Glycine max, assembly GCF_000004515.6. Taxonomy (NCBI): domain Eukaryota; kingdom Viridiplantae; phylum Streptophyta; class Magnoliopsida; order Fabales; family Fabaceae; genus Glycine; species Glycine max. The sequence goes on along the minus strand of NC_016089.4, from coordinate 1,588,920 downwards.
TGAAATGACTTTTTTTATGCATGAGAATATTTTTGTTTTCCTAGTATTTGTGGTCTCTCTCTACCCACAGTGTTGAGCCCAACATTATTGCAACTTCTGAGAATATTAGGCCCAAGAGGATCATTTCAGTAACCAAGAAATGAAACAATTATGTTGTTTATAAATTGGCTCTTTTGGTTATTAGAATATCTCAGGTAGATTCTAGAATATTATAGCAATTACAGGTGCTCTGCTTATATATCTCTCTAATTCGAATCAAGACTATTTTCCTCTCTCTATTGTTCTTTCTTTGAAGGTCCTCTGTCCTCGAAACCAGAGGTAGCTCTATTTTCATTCATAGATTCTTCTCCAGTCCCAAGTTGCATGACTCAAACAGATTCTGAGATGAAATTTTTGTCAATTGCTATACCTAATGCTTTGCAACTATCTTCCACATGCTACCAAAGGCTAGAAGCACCCTCTGTAATGGAGGCATTTCAGCAAAATCACAATAGCATACAAATGCTATGCAATGCGATTCCAAACTCTTTTGTCTGGTTTATGCGATCTCTCAAGAAATTGGATGTACACTGTCTTATTGAATGCTCGGGTAGCTGATGCACGCCAACTGTTTGATGATACATGATGGGTAGCAAATGCACTACTTGTAAGCACCTTTTACAAGGGGTTATGTTCTAGTGCTATGAAGAACAGATACTTGGCACATGCTCAACACCATCCTCCATTTCATGACTCTGCACTTCCAAAGAGAAAGTTGGATAAGAGTTGCACAGTTAAATCCCCAAGCCAATATGCCATGGATGCCATCATATCAAAAGGAAAATCTTCAAATAAACCACTAGTTGTTGTTGGTTGTTTCCCTCAAGGAAGTCGAGATTTGAAAGACCTCGAACGGATCAGCATAATTGGAGTCCAGCAAATCAATCGTGTTTTTGAAATTGTAGAGAAGACTTTAAAAGGTCATGAAGTGCGCCTTTTGACCTGTCAGAAATTGGCAACACTTGAGCTTCAAAAGGTAAGGAAGAACGAGTTTGTTGAGATTCTTCCTATTAATGTTGGTTGTTTAGGTGCTTGCACTTATTGCAAGACAAAGCATGTTCGGGGTCACCTAAGAAGTTACACAATTGATAGCCTTATTGGGTGTGTAAAATCTATGATATCCGAAGGGGTTAGAGCTTTGTTGTGGAAAGTTGTCTACTCTGAGCACTCAGATCCTAAGTCACTGTGGGTTGCTACCTTGGATCCAAATGGTGCAATCACTTTTTATGATCTCAACAAAAGGAGGGCTCCAAACCCTGAGGCGGTTAAGGTACCACAAGACCCTTGTGGCATTCCTCAGTCTAGTGATCTTTATTGTGGTTGCTTCTTTGAAAACTGGTGCATCTATCCCAAACTTATCAAATCTCACTTTAATTGCAAACCTCCCAACATCTCCACCTGTTCTAGGAGTTCAACGAAATTTATATATGTTGATGAAGAGCTTGATTATTTTGCTTTTTAAGTACACATCACCGGTTCCAAAATCAACCATGAATGCTTGCAAAGAGGCTTGTATAGGAAACTCCTCAACTTTTCCTTTTTGTTACCCTTAGTAGTGATGCTGGACATGGCAACAAAAAGGGAAGGAATGACACGGTGCTAGTAGTTGTCATATTTGTTCTCACAGTTCTGATTATAGTTGGTCTTATAACAGGATTCTGGTACTACTACAAGAGGAAGACGAATGTTGCTAAGTATCCTCAAGATAACTTGGACGAAGATGATAATTTCTTGGACAGACTTTCTGGGATGACTGCACATTTTACTTTTGCTGCTTTTTGTAGAGCAACTGAGGATTTTTCCAGAAACATTGCAGAAGGAGGGTTTGGCTCGGTGTATCTAGGTGTGCTTGAAGATGGCACTCAATTGGCTGTAAAAAAATTGGAAGGTGTTGGACAAGGTGCAAAAGAGTTTAAAGCGGAAGTGTCCATAGTTGGAAGTATTCATCATGTTCATTTGGTTAAGCTATCAGTTATTGTTCAAGTTGAAGAGATCTTCCCTCATATGACAGAGTTAACAAGTTTTTGTTCAAGTCACCTATGTAACAAGGATATACTCTAGCTAGAGTAGTTGCAAATGCCTCATATGTAGTACTGGTAAAAGCTTACTTTCTTAAGCCTCATTTTGCTCCCTTACTCACTCAATTTGATGGCACCATCTTCAGGCCCTAGAGAACACTGATTCTGGATTTCCAAACTGTTACTGTGAATGCCGTCCTTGCCCATCCAACTTTGGTTGAGTGGCTTGTGTTCTCTTCTGCTGGTCCTTGGGAAAATTGGGATCATTTGTGCACTATTTATAACCTTGAGGACGATGTTGCTTTCGATGCGGGTAATATTGTTATGACCGAGCCCATTAGTGTTGAGCCCAACATTACCCTTACTAAAGAACAGACTGCAACTTCTGAGAATACTAGATCCAAGAGGATCATTTCAATAGCTAAGAAATGAAACAATTATGTTGTTTACAAATTGGCTCTTTTGGTTGTTAGAATAAATATTTCAGGTAGATTCTAGAATATTATAGCAATTACAGGTGCTCTACTTATATATCCCTGTAATTCCATTGAATGGGTAATGAGAATTTAGTCTATTTTTTTTTCTCTCTCTCTCTATTGTTCTTTCTTTGGAGGTCCTTCGTCCTCGAAATCAGAGGTTTATCACATATCAAATTGCCTCTCAATTGAACAGGATATCTGCCTAACGTCCTAAATTACTAGCTCTCTTTAACACATGTTCATCTCAAAAATTAAGAAATCAAAACCAATGTAAGACTCTGATTCTGAACGAAATATTTCACGAACTCGGCGTTTGACATAGACCAACGTTGATCTTTAAATTCACCAAAGAAAGGGTCAACGGCAAGTCGCAAAGCCAGGGACGAAGAACTATACAATCACAGCATTAGATGTCCTATATATATCCCTTCAAAAGATCTATCTAGATTAAATATTTGAAGCTAGCATTACGTACAAATTGTATACATGTAGGCTTTCGAAATTCTGATAACTACAAATTAAATATTTCAAGTGATAAGTATAAAGTGAAAGCAAGACCGAAATTCACCCCAATTTTCCTATCCTTTTTTCAAGAAAAAAAAAAAGAAGAAAAATCATTATTTTTTGTGAAGATAAATAGAAGACAATCGAAAGTCCCGCAGCATTTGTCACAGTCACAACTTGACAATCCAGACAAAATAAGCTGAAAGCACCAATTTTGAAATACGTAAGATTGCATTCGCAGACAAAAACAGTAAACTCTGATCTATATAAAACCAATCAAAATGCAAATGCAAATCCTGAATGAACACAACTTCAACACACTTTAAAAGTTTGTCCTTTTCGTCTCCAACAACTATAGAAAAATTAGAAAAAGTGATCAAATTTGCAAACAATAATAAAATCCAAGAATTCTAAACCTGATTATTCAGTCCAAAGTATATAGTAGCATTAGCAGAACATAAGATTGAAATATTAAATGCTATAATCCCCAGCAAACAGAAGGATTTCGTCAATCCCAATAGCACGAGCATGATTTTGAATCTGATAAAGATCCAATTCAAGTCTTCTAAGACAAAAAAAAAAAAAAATACATGACGTTCAGAAGCACAAAGAAAAGAAACAATGTTAAAGCAACTAAGAGTACAAGGGTATATTGGTCCAAGCCCCAGAGACATGACCGTTCTCACAGACATAAGCTCGAACAACTGGTTCCCCATCGAGATGGTAGCCGAAGCCACGTCTGAGGCAGAAGGCGGATTGGAGGTCCCACGTGTGCTGGCACGTGCAGAAGGCGCACTCGACATCGATCTTCCTTCTCTTCTCGTCGCTGATGCTTCTCCAAACCCCGCTCGCTTTGAAGTTATGGAAGAACCCTCGGAAGAGCATGTAGTCGCGCCTCTGATAGGAGTGCACGCAGCCGGGCCAGTCGCAGAGGAACAAATTATCGTCGCGGAACTGTCTCGCGAGAAGTTTGCATCCCTGTTCTCTCCTCAGATGCCGATAGCCGCCGGCCAAATGCGAATTCCGGCAGATGTTCATCCGTTTCGCGGCGTTCCGGTCGGCGGGGATGCCGGCGTGGCGGAGGCCGGGGCAGCAAACGGCGAGCTTGAGGAGGGAGGACCAGGTGGAGGGGGAATCGGAGGAGATGAGAGATGAGGGGAAGGTTTGGGAGCATTTGGTCTTCCAGCAGAAGTGGCGAATGAGGGTGGAGAATCGGGTGGAGACGCACGCCGCGCGCGCCCAGTGTCGTGGATCGTCGTCTAGCTTCGCCAGAATGGAGAGGACGATGTCGTCTGTTAGCGCTGCGAAAACGCTTTCCTCCATCGTCGTTTGGTGGTTCTGTCGCAAATGGATTTGACTCTTGGAGATACAACCGCCTTCTGTTAAATGCCCAAAGCCCCTTGAAACCTTTTTTTTTTTTCTTGAGGCGCAACTGGCATCTGTTATTATGCCACCCTCTCTCTCTCTCTGTCACAAATAAAAGTGTTTTTTTTTTAATATATGTGATAGATTCTATGAAGATTTACACAACTCATACGAGTCTGTTTAATTAAGTAAATTAATCTTCTTAACAAAAGTGTATTTAATTGGAGTAACTTTTAATTTTATTAAAATCAATTTCAAAATTAAATTTATGGTCAAAGCTGTTAATAGTAGTTTCAATGTTCAAAGTAATGAATAGTTTCTTCAACGTTTTTAATTCTTCATCCTGATTTTGGAATCAAGATTAATTCTAAAAATATGTTTAAACTTATAGTTAAAGACTATTTTCTTAGACAGAAAATTTCGTGAAAATTAATTTTGTCTGTTTTAATAAACTGGATCTTTTATACATATAGTCATAAATCAAACACCTAATAATATGTTTATAAGAATCTACCTTTCTTTGAGTTTATGTTAGACTTTATTATTGGTTCTTTCTTTTTCTTTTCTCTTTCATTTCTTAAAAAAAAAAAAAAGATATTGCTAACTAGGATCTTAAGGATATTGGTTAATGAATTAGAATAAAAAATGTTTAGTGTGTAAATCATAGAAAAATACAAAAAAATTATGAACAATGCAATTTTTCATCTCCTTTCTACTTTAAGTTTCTTAATTTACGATATTGATTAATATTTGTAAAAAATAAATAAATACATATATAGTCTCTAAAGATAAAATTAAAACTATTGTGGGATAATAACTTGTAATTTGTAAACTTGTGCTTCAAAGTCCAACCCAATGATAAGGAGAAGGTCAAATACACGGTGCTGCAGTTGTATTTTGCACATGCACCCAGCTGTTATCTCCATTTTTTTTTTCATTGTTTTGGATTCTTAAAAAAATGTTCGGGATTATAAATATAATTGAAAAAGAATAAATGGAAAGAACAAGCCAAGTAAAACCTAGGGGCTAAAGACAATGGGCAGTCTAGTGTCTAAGTTCAGATCACCACTTTATCGCTCTTGGCAGGAAGGTTTTTGTTGCATTGATTTTACCTTCAGTTAAGTTCAACACTTGAACCTCAAAGATATGTGTCACTAGGTCACTAGGATTCACATTGGACTTTCAAAAGTCACAAATACTGAAAATGTAATATGTTTGGTTTAATTTTAGATTAAGCATGTACAATTACATGTATGTATATTTTGTGACAAGCAAAAATTCATAATTTTTTATTTAATCATTGTTTGGAGATTTTTTAACGGCTAATCAAACATACTACAAGTAATTTGAGAAAACTAAGAAGTTATGCACTTCCTAATTCATGTCTAATTGTTGGGTATTTTAAAAAATATATTTTTATCTATCTCTAGTTTTCAAAATTTAAGATAATATCAATTACTCTTTTCTTAATTAGTTGTTTACTTTTTATCTAATCTTTAATCAATTAACATATTATTTATTGTGAAATATAAATGAAAAAAGGGGGAAAAAAGAAATCTTATAACTGTTTTATTATGATTGAGAAAATGTATTGTATTTCTTAATTTTAATATAAAAATCTTAAAAGACAAATAAAAAGAAACAGATGAAATAATAATTATGTAATATTATCACATAGTCGATCAATATTTTTATGATATAATGGTTATTCATTCGTGATTGTTTCAGTTGTAATAATTTTGATTTTTTACGGCTAGCCAATGTATTTCAATTTCCTTTCCAAACGTCCAATAAATTAATAGTGTGTTTGGGATATGTTCAGGAGAAATGTAATTATGATTTTTATTTTACCTTTAAGATACTAATTAAAGAAGGAATAAGTAAAAAGTTTTCAAGTTGAGGTTGTATTAGAAATCATAGTTTAGTATATTGATGTACTTTCCAATAAGAAAAAACTTATACTTTTGATTATTCTAAGTGCATAGGTTAATATTTTCCTCAAATCATTTAACTTCTTATTTTTAAGTTTGGGATGTGAAAAATCATATTTAAATTGTGGAATTGAACACATATTAAGAGAAATATTTTTTTACATCACTAACACAGTTATTATTGGTTAAAATTGAATAAAAAAACACAAATATCTAAGTCTTATTTGATTTTTAATAAGTTACATTTATAATTTTATAACTTCTTCACAAATTTTAACCAATAACAAAAATATATATTAGGAAGAATGTATTATTAACGATCATCATAAACTAATACTTATTTCGTCTAAAATATATTAGGAAGATGTAGAACTTAAACCTTTTGTTTCTCTACAAAATTGAGCCGAAATGAACAGCCTAGGTGTTGTGTGAGATATATTTTGTGTATACGATGTTTTTCTAAAAATTTTGAATCGTCAAAATAAATGAATTGATATATATATATATATATATATATATATATATATATTATTTTCTCTATTTCTTCTATATTTTTCTCAAACAAATCACTTAGAAAATTCATTCTATTTCTCGTTCATTTGCACTTACCCCATATCTTCTTTTCCTTCTAATAAATCTAACATGACATTTATATGTATTTTTATTTATGCTAGATTGTGTTTTTAAACATTTCATAAATTAGTTTGATATGTTAATTATTTTTAAATAATAAAATTTTTAAAAACATAATACACCAAAAGAAATTATGATTGCATTTTATAAACATCAAAATACAATACAAGAATAACAACACATACATGATAATTTGTTATATGTACATCATTTGACGGATAATAAATAATACAAATAAAATAATATAAAATTTACTAAATTTAAATGTGCAACAACACAATTTTTTCATCTTATATATTATTGTCTCTTAATATTTTTTAAATCAAACATGAAGAAAATTATCCCATCCAATATCATAATTTTTAACAAATTAAACGGATCCTACATGCAGGGGCAAAACCAATATATAAAAAAAATTATGACTTATAAAATAACATTTAAAGCTTTATATGCATGATGTATTAACAGAATTGAATTCAGTGAAAATAGTTATTAAATGAAGATTAAAATATTGATTATATGTACTGCTATGGTAAGAAGTGAATATTAGTGGAGGCAGTGAGTGGTGTGGGCACAAAATATCAAAATCCATTCTCTGATATCTCTTCCAACTTGGCGTGTGTCTGTGATGACTCAATCGATGTCGCACAAGCCTTTGGACTCGCGCCACACCACAGACTCCTGCTTGTTGCAGCTCCGCACCTGGAAACCCTTCAAGCTCCAGCAAGACGGGCCCCACCCCAAACCCTACTACCACAAACGCCCCTGCCTCTCCGATCGCACAACCACCTCGTTTTCCCTCGACATGTCCAAACTCACCCTCGCCGACGACGACAATCACAATCCCAACAACCGCGCCACCAATTACCGCCTCGTCGCTCGCAAGAGGCGCCGCCGCGGCTCGCGATCCGTGTCCGGCCGCAGCAGCGACCGGAGCGGGACGCGCCGGTGCTGCTCCGTGGGGGCCTCCGCCGCGTACGGCACCTGCTCCGATTTCCCGGTGGCCATGGGCACCGACTCCAGCGGGGAGCTCTTCGGCAACGGCGATCCGAACTGGTCTTCGGACGTGAGCGAGGCGAAGAATTCGAGGAGGGAGAGAGAGAGGGATGGCGGGAGTGGCGAGAAGGAGAATTTGGGCGTTGGGTTTGGGGTGAGTGGCTGTTCTGAAGCGAATGGGAATGAATCGGGGTATGGGAGCGAACCGGGTTATCGCGGGGATGCTGAGTTTGGATATGGGGATGAGTTTGATGAGGAAGAAGATGATCCCAGATTGTTGTTCTGGGGTGACCAACTTGGAGGTAAAGCTTCTTCTGTTTTAGTTCCTTTCTATTGGATTTAGTTGTTTTCTTTTTCCTTTGAAGCTCGTGGATGATGTTTGATGTGTGCGTTTGGTTTGACGTTAGAGAATTGATTTTGGGTCTAAAATTGATTTTACATGTTTGGTTTCATGTTGCAGAACATTTCAAAGTTTTCTAGGTCCAGAATTGATTGAGTTGCAGCAACTTAGAGTATCTTTTGTATTGGATCAGAAAATTTCAAAATTTACTCTTAACTTGATTCTATAATAAAAACATCTGAACATAAATCACATCACTTCCTAATCAATTTTAACCAAAATTAATTCCATTCAAAGTCAATTTTGCCAATGCTAATCCAAACTCGCACTAACTTGTTGTTTTGCTTTTGCTTGGGAGGTATTTATATTTATGTTTCTAGTTGGGGCTGGTGAATTTTTGTGTTAGGAATGTTTCAAATGAAAGGATTGGTTTTTTTGTCTGTGAGTTCTTTTACAAAACTTGTTTGAATTAGTATATAATAAGGTTTCAGTTCATTCACAAATCATTTTGGGGTAATATTCTTACAGTGTTTTAAATCCTGGATAGCCGAATGTAGTAGTGTGTCCCAAAAATGCTATAGCTGAATAGCAGATAGCGGGATAGTAGATAGAAGGATAGCTTATTTAATGTTATACTATATACATATAAATGCTCAAAACTGATAAAAAAAAGTTACTCAAAATTAATGACATTCATAGTGAGTTTGTAAGTCCTACCTGTTTTGATGGGATTTCTTAATTATTTCATTTCAAGTGGATTCTGCTCAATTCTAAAGTTGTGGCATTCCAAATATTGGACCAGTGAGTTTGTTTCTCCTCAATTTTGGATATGCTTTTTGAGCCTTTGTTTGAAAGAAAAACTGAAGATAACATGTTTATGTTACATATAGGTATACGTATTGTCTGTTGTTTTGCCTTTGCTATGGTGCAATTTAAGCTGGGTTGCTGGAGAAAACCCATCAATGTTTGCGACATTAATCATTATTATTTAGGGTGTATTTAGAATCAAGTTGAACATCCAAGGGGAAAAAGGGAGAAACTTCTTGTAGAGCAAATATTGTTGGAGTGAAATTTCTTAGACCTTAAAATATAAAGATTTATTGGGAGATAAATAAAAATTTTAGTTCTAAAAATGAAATGAAATAAAATAAAATCAGCAGAACTTTTCCATTGGTTATTTGTGACAGCAAAGGAATCGACATGGAGATTCCATTGAGCTCTGGACAGATTTTCGGGACAAGCAAGTGGCCCAAGATGGGTCAGACCCTAGTCCACACAAACCTCATCCCAAACCATGCCCTCGGGAACATTAGAGCCATGTGGTGCTGTGCCATGAAGAAAAACATCTTTGAAACTGCTGTTGTTACTGGCAAAGTCAATGGCAGCATAACAAATGAGGAAGTCTTGGAATCCATCAAAGTGACAGCATTGTTTCCTGTGAATAAACTCCAGGTGCCAGGGGTTAAATCGTCAACAGAAGAGGCTGTAGAGAAGAGACTAGAAGCTGATGCCAGAGAACATTTGGATTAAAATATACTATAGAGGCTTTGCTGGATAATTTGGACTGAAAATTTATGTATACGAAAATGAAAGTCACGACTCAGGCAGAAAAAAAATGATCATATTCTCACGTGGGAATAAATTTTACTCCTTAAAGAGGGAAATTTAAGTTCCTGTAAAATTCTCTTTTCATTATTAGTTTGCCAAACATCTCATTTTTAAGAAAGCTTAACTTCAAATTTCTCCCTGGTTTACCCCCAAACCATACTTAGCCTCAATGATAATATATTTGGTGTTGGGAGGGTGATGCTTGGATTCCATTATGCTATGTATCTTGTTGGAGTTTGGTAAAGCTTCTGATTGGTGAATAAAAGGATCATCTAATCTGCATCCCGACTTATTAAAAAGGACCCTTTTCTATTTGAAGTTACACCTTGTTGGGAAAACAACAGTGACAATCTATTGCCTCAAATCCTCCTCCCCTTTTCAACTATGTAGTGTTTGAGTGGGAAGACGAAGATCTAAAGTATAGTTTTTGATCAGCTGCCTTTAAAAGGCCACCAATTTTTTTTTAATGTTTTTAAAGAATGTTAATTCCCAGTTTCTAGATGCTTGGCAAGATGTTTGGAGAGTGTGCTGAGAAACTCTTTGCCAAGATAACTCTTTGCAAAAATCTAGGTTTGATGGTTGGGGCTTGAGGTCTCAATGATCACAAGTCGATGGATGGAACAGTACAATTGTGTTGGTGACCATAGTGTGGTGAAAGGGAAGATTATTGAGAGTTTTTTTTTTCTTTCTTTCTAGAAGTGCTATCATGATATTATGAAGTTGCACATTGTATATTTGTGCCAAAAACTATTGACTTTCAGAAAACAGAAGGTTGTTTAGAAATGGCATTGCTGTTTGGACAGTAACTTTTTAGGTAAGGGAATGGAATTCTGAAGATATTGATTAATCACTAGAAAAAGCATAAATGCAATTACAAGAAATTGTGTTTTTGCTTTTGCCTTTTCAACTGATGCCTGGTGACAATTTGCTATATTTGCTAGCTGCCTTTCATAAAGATTTTGTGTTGCTCTTCTATAGCATGCCATGAAAGTTTAAATGGAACTTTCAATTAGGATAAGCTAAATGCTACTCTGATAAACTTTACTGATCCTCTGTTGCGTGTTCCTGTGGATTGTGGACACACAAACCAATGTGTTATGCAAGAGTGGATAGGTTGAAAGGCTCTAGTTTATTGTGTGCTTATCTGATTATGTTTTTTGGATTTCATACAAATATCTTCAAAGCATTATCTACTAATTGATTTGTTTCATATAAAACTAGTACTATAATTGGCTGTTTCAGAGACTGACTTGACTTTTCATTGCACCAGCTGTAGATTCTAAAATGGAGATGGTTGGGGAGAACACCTTGCTAGATCAAAAATCTCATCATAGATGCCGTCGCAGGAAGCATGATTGTAGAATGGTTGATGCATTAAGGTGATTATCGCAGAAATCAGTGGACTATGAACACAACGGAATTCTATCTTGCCTTGCATATTGGACGGACTGCCTGACCCATTTGCCAAATCAATATCCAAAGTATTTTGGCGAGTATGAAAAATATGATGATGTGGATGAATCAGCTTCGGTATATTTTGATCCAAGTGTGAAGTGGTGTACTTACGATAATGATTTCTGAAAAGGAAAATATGTGTACAAGAACGGACCTACAAGTATTAGGCTTTGGTTATTTGTTTTGGATGGGTAGAACTTTTCAATCTGAGTCATACAGATTTCATAGGAAACAGTTGAAAAAATATCTTAAAACATAATCTCGCATGCTGGGCTTGCGTTTAAAAAATCTATATGTACTGACCTGCCATTAATCTTTCTGAGTTTTGATTGCAATCAGTTATTCATTGCAAGTTAATTCCTGTTTGATAGTTGATCCACAACAGAACTCCGAGCTCATTATTTTAGTCGGTTTATTTTAGTTTTTTTCCCCCATAAGTAGTTACCTTTTATTTTGAAAAAAAATAATCTTTAGGGTGGCTACTAACTTTTAAAAAATAAAACAAATAAATTATGTTTTAGTTGTTTCAAATAGTTTTTGATAAATTTAATTCAAATTATCTTTTCAATACAAAGTATTTTTTATAATTATAACTAAATGAAAATACTCTTTATTTTATTAAATTTCTAAAAATACAAGGCTTAGTGCCTCTTAAATTTAAACAAATGGGTCTTAGATATTGTTCACTTCAATTCTTGATTTTACTAAACTTGTAATATTAGTTGCTGATATTTGCCAATATACATTAGTGGACCTTAATTAAGATATTAAGTAGAACATTTAAGCGAGACCAAGTGAATATTAATTCAGGGTTGAATAGTTAAATTATGGTCAAATAATGATGTGTGCAGTAATAAATTAATAAAAAAATTATAAAAATAGTTTAATTGTATTTTTAATCCTTTTAATTTGAATTATGTGTGACGTTGGTTTTTCAAGTTTTTTTAAAAAAGTAAATTAAGTCTTTCTATTTTTTAAATTTAACAAATTTGATTCATGTATCAATTTTCTTTTATTTAAAATTTCCAAATTATCATTCCTACTCAAAATCTTTATGTATTGAATTTATTAAACTTTTTTTAACCTAAACTTACTAACGAGAATATTGAATTTTATTTAAATTAAACATTAATCTAATTTTTTTCTATTCAAATCTCGATTTCACATTTTATTAAATCTTTAAACTTTATCAAGTTTTCACTAAATTTCTAATACCTAAATTATGTTTTTTTTAATTACAAATCCATCCTAAATCTTCAAATGTTTGAATAAAAAAACAAATAAAAAACTAATCCTTATATTTTCAGTCAAATATAATCAAGTTTTTTTTTTATATTTTCGTTACTTTAAAAATCATTTAAGTTTAGTTCATTTTCTCTTTTGGTTACTTTTTTTAAAGTTAGGAATAATTTAATTTACTTTTTCTTTAGAATTAGGATAAATTCATCCATATAAAAAATTTATTACATTTTACCAAAAATATAAAGATTAAAATATTTTTTTTATAAAAAAAATGTACCATCACATTATTTTAGAAAAAATAAATAAATTTGAAGGGTAAGAAAAATGATACGAGATAAACTAGTACACGCTGTGATAGCACTTGTACAATCAAGCGAAACTAAAAAGGACGCGAAGGAGAAAAAAGCAGATCCTTCCCGAGAGAGAGAGATCAGTAGTGTCAGAGATGGCGAGAGGGCAAGTTCTGAGCGCGTACCGGGCGCTTCTGAAAGCGACACGGAAATCATTTTCCGGCGACACCATGATGCTGAAGGAATCAGCGTTGGAAGTGAGGAACAAGTTCGAGGAAAACAAGAGCGTGAGCTCCCAGGCGGAGATCCAGAAGCTTCTCCTAGAGGCTGAAGAGGCCTCCCATTTCATCACCACCATGATCGTCCAGGCGCAACTCAATCCCGATTCTGGCACCTACTGTATGCTCACCTCCTGTTTGTTATTTTGCTTCCTCTTTTTTCGTTTTTCATTCCTCGGTCAGCACTACCACATCGCAGTTGCACGAACTTTTAATTATATGGAATTATGTCTTACACTACTTGAAAGACTCGCATTCCAGTCTTTGTACATCAAAAAAATAAAAAAAATCATTATGTCATGGAGCTTGCATTAGAAATAGGAAATCATAACATAAATGTGTTACTTCAGCTGGTTTATTGAAAAAACTTGGCTTTTGTTTATTGTTAAGTCGGAGCAGAATGATACTAATGACTTGTCCGCAAACTCTTTCATGTTCCTATTTACACTTGTTTTGAATTTACTTGCGTTTGTGGCATGCCATTTCGGCAATAATCTTCGCAATTCCTGATTAATAAGAGAATGACATTTCCAATTATGACCATTCGTTTCTGAGATAGGTTTTAGCCGCTGCCTTCTAAGCGTCTTCCATTAGGAATTAGCAATTACCTTTCATTGCCTATGTAAGTCTTGAGTTCGGTCACCAGCATTAAGACCTCCTAGGGCTATGGAAGTGCATCACATGTCTTAACACAATGGGCATCTCAGTTGATTTGAGGTTATTTGAGATGTCGATGGTTATCTCGTGTGAATATTCCAAACATGGTCATTACAGGCTGGCATTTGGGATGTCTAACCATATTATATCTGCCAGCCTGCTTACTAAGAGTATCCTTATAGTTTTGTGTTTGCAATTTTGGCATTGCATTTTATCTATTTTGTTTTTATGTCTGGAGGAGCTAGGAACTTTTTTCAATAAAATCTGTATCTGGGTAGACTCAGTCCTTTCATCAATTTTTCCGAACTTATTGCTGCAGTGGTGAAGCCGGGTAAAGAGCATGCTGGGGCAACGCTTGAACTTCCCTCGGAAGAAATTATTCGGAAATCAGGATAAGACAGGAGAGAAGAGGTTAGAACAAAGTGTTTCCTCTTCTAGTTTTTTTTTTCCTGTTTAGGATCAATAAGTAGTGTTGACAGTGATTTTATGGGGGTGTTTGAATTGTTCTGCTTAGATTCCTTTATGTGGTTGTAGCTTTGTTTTTTTTTTGCTCCCAATCCTATGTTTCCTTTCAAATCTATCTAGCAGAGTGGACAGGATATAAATCTTACCGGTAAAAGTATATGATACCCTTTTTTTGTTGTATGATTACATAATGTATCCCAACTGTTTTTGTTTAATTTGCCTTCAGCAGAATTTCAAATTAGTTTAGATAAGTTTGCTGTCCCTTTAGTTTATATTCATTTCGATTTTGGTCCTTATAAAATAACACACTGACACATATCAACGGGGTAATGGGGTGTGGATCCTTGTAGTGTCTTATCACTAAGGGTGTATTTTTTTTCCCTCTGGGACCAAACTGTTATGAAAAAACAATGACAACCCTAATAAGTAGAAACTACAGGGATTAAAATCTAATGGGTGAAAATATAGGGACTGACACCTTAAAGATTGGGAGCTGATACTGAAATGAGAGAAAATATTTGTACTGATAAATTTGATTATAACAAAAACTACAACAACTCTATAAATACCAAAAAAAGCTCAAGTGGGTGAAAATATAGGGACTGGTACATTAAAGATAGGGAGCCGAAACTGAAATGAGAAAATATTTGTATGATACATTTGTTTAAGACAAAAACTGCAACAATTCTATACATACCAAAGCTCAAATGGGTGAAAACATTTGGGATTAAATTGATATTTAAACCTTTCAAATTTAAGGCTAGGTTAGACTTTCCTTCTGCATGGCAGTTTGAGGCTTTAAGGTGGCATAGCTAAGATCCCACGTGTATTTGATGTAGCACTGATCTCCACGGTGCCTTGATACATTAAAAAAAATAAAAATGCACCTGATAACCATGTAGAGTAATAATTATAACTATCAAGGCATACCCAATTGACAGTTTGACATAATCAATAGACATAGAGGCATGTTAGGTTGAAAAGAAATGTTAACAACACATTCTCTGACACATTCTTTATTATTGAGTAAAATCCATTTGGGTTCTACTAAATGCAGCAAACTCCCCCGGAAAAGGTGCAATAAAGTGAGATATAAGGCTTGCACGATGCTTTTAAAGAGCCTACCATTTTCGAAACTAGTCAAACAGTTATCCAAGTCCACCATAAGAACTCTATATGGTCATTCCCAACTCTGTTTTTGTACTGTTAATATTAAACTAGCGGCATAACTACTTGTTCCATCTTCTTTCTAGTTCAACTTCTCTCTTAGTCTTCCTTTACAATTATCAGAGTATGTTACTGCTTGTGTTTATTTTTCCTTTATTCCTCGCAAATACTGGTCAATTAGTATTTGCAAAAGGGAGAAAGTGTTAGAAATGCTTGTGGAGTAACTGCTAACTAGGTATCTAGACCTTTGTATCTGCTCGCTAGCACCATTTTCTAGCAATGCTGGAAGAAGTCCCGCAAGTGGGCGAAAGCGAGAGTATCGGTGACAATTGGTGAGGTTAAGCATATCTAATGTTTAACCGAGAGAAACAGAGTAGCACTGAGATGTAATAACATCTTCGTATTAAGGATTTAATTTGATCTATTGTGTATAGTTCTTTCTTATATTGTCAAATAAATACAAGAGTTTAACAATCACATTTGTTATCAAAAAAGTTTAACTTTTATATATATATATATAAACATTTTTTTAGAAACGATACTGAAACTTAAATGTATTAGTTTCTTATTTATTTAATTTTATGTGCCACAAGCAACTCTAAATAATCAAACGAATTTTCATATATGAAATTATAATGACACGGGGGCTAACTCAAAGCTAAACTGTCAGAATTTTTTAATCCTGATAAATTTATATATTTTTATATATAAAAAAAACTGAGAAAGGGCTGGTTGCTTGTGCAATCTATTATTAATAAGCCCTTGGCAAACTTCTATAGTGCATCGTGGGCTGTAATCCAACAAGAAGGGCTATTGCATCTTTATTCCAGAAAATTCATTCTGAAATGCAAATTTTCATTTTGGAGATGGAGGATGCAATAATGAAAGTGCAGAAAACAAATGTCCAATTCAAGTAAGTCCCAATGGACTGACACATTAATCCTTGCACTCGATCTGAGTACACTTCAAGAGTTACGTGCTCGTTCTTTTTCTTTCTCGCGAAGTAGTACAAAAAATACAATAGCAAGTTATTCTCGATATTACCGAGCAGAGACACCAATGACTAGTATATGACATAAGATACTGTCAAAGAAAAAAAAGTACATGACATGAGAAATTATTAGGTAATTTGGACATATTTGATAAACTTTTCTATAAATATTTATAAAAAAAATAAGATGAGTTTTTTCATTTAAAATTTATTTATTTTTAAGTTACAGATCATTTTAAAAATAAACTATTGTATGAGAGTCTTGACAAATTAATTTATCTTTAAACTAATTTTAGCATATAAAAAATTTTAATTTTTTTATTTTTTTCACTGTTAGATGTACTTGTAGAAATTAGAAAAGTTTATACAAACGGATTCTTGGAGATCACTACGTGTGTGTATATATATATATCAGTGCTTTAAATATGGGTCCTAATTCGGGTGATTTGCAAAGAGATCAAAAGTGAATACTATTAACTCCAGCAATCATGATTTTTTTATTTTATTTTATTTTTTATTTTTAAAAAAGGAGTTTTTACAGCTTAAATATGGAAAGAAAAACAATAAGTGCAAGTGATACGTGAATGTTAGGTAAGATAATTAGGTGCATATTTAGCAAGATAATTTATTAGTTTAAAATTTAGTCAACTGATTTATTTAACCAAAAACAATTTATTGAAGGCGTTTGTTCAAGATTTTTTGTTTTTTTGAAAAAACTATTGACTTGCTCTGTCTTGGTGAACTAAATAGAAGTAGCTTAGTATTACTTATAGGTTATTTTAATGCACGATCGCCCCTATTAATTTCTAAAAAGTCATGCCCTAATTAATACCCTTATTTTCAATAATTACATATATACATATTTTAGTTTCTTAATTTTGTATGAAATATAGTACTTACTTTACTTATAATTAAATATTAAAATTTTAATTATTATGTAGGCACACAAGTACATAAGTATCATATTTGACATAATCTTATATATATCAGCTAATTCATTAATTTATTTTACCAAACATTTTTATTTGAATAAGTTTACCAACTTTTATTTTTCAACTCTTAACTTTTCAATCTGTAGCAACTATTTAGCCTTCAATTAGCTTTTCGACGATCGGTTACTTTTAGCCTTCTAGATAATTTATAAGTTAGGCAGTTAGCTTTTTTGGACTAAAAGTAAACTATTAGAAATGTTTGGTAGAGATTTTTTTTAAAAAAATGTTATTAACTTAAAAAATTGATTTAATAAGCTAATAAAAGTAACGCATTACGTATGAACGTATGATTTACATACTAATGTTGCATCATGATACTTATACAGAAATTCATACGACATATTTTTTGTGTTTATCTTTCTTTCATCGTTATGACATGTAATAAATAATGTATAAAAAGGAGAAAGACACAAAAAAAATATTATTTTATAAACCGTTGTATGAATTGTTGTACACATAATATTTTTCTTTTAAAATTTTGTCTTAAATGACTTTTTACCCACACCTAATTAATATATTTTTAAAAATAAATTACATGTACATACTTAGTAACATTTTTTATATGTAAAAAAAGTAACTTTTTTTTACATACTTTACCTAATAATAATAATTTTATATAATTAATTTAGTTTTTAATGATTATATTTGTCCATATAAATATATTTTTCTCTATTAGCTTTAGTAATGCAGCATATTTTTTTATGATATATACAAATTATTTCATTTTATTTATGAACGATGAAATTTATGAAATTCATGGATTGGTTCATTCTTCATACACACACGTAGCATCATTAGGGTCATTACTTTGGTGGTGGTCCATTATAAACTATTAATAGTGATCTTTAGAGTAATATGATGATCACAGTGTTATAGTGTACCATCTGCATCTGCATAATAGTACTGTCTATTTTCTTCTCTGCAGCAACTATAGTCGTTGATCAGCATTCGTTGTTGTCGAAGACGATTCCTGAAAATGACATTTATTTATTTTTAATCCTTTTCTTCTCTCCCAAAACAAAAAAGTTGTTCTGATGCAACATTACTGACCACCGCATTAAGATTGACCATCGTTGAACAAACCCAGCAACAAGTTTTCCTCCAGATACACACAACCACTTGCTCATCATAGATCTGGTGTGGAGGTGTAATAAGAAAAATGAAATTAGATAAATCTGATGACAAATAGTAGTGGTCCATTAATTATACACCACTTATTTGGATAGAATGGACCCATTCACTAGAACCGTCACTTGAGGGTAAAAAAAAGAATATTCTGGTGCATTTAACCTTTGTTTTGTTCCTATCTTTCAATGGAGATGATAAATTTTCCATTTTGGCCGTTTCTTTACTTAGATGAGGTAAAGTCAAAGCCATGTTGGACTTGATAGTTGCATCCTACCATCACGGATCACATTTTTGTAGAACTTTATTTTAAACAATAAGTATATTGCATGAAAAATAATTCTGTATATCTCAAAGTTCTTCCTATTAATGCAACTTTATATTTGAGATTTGATTCTAAGAATTAT
Source organism: Glycine max (assembly GCF_000004515.6). NCBI lineage: Eukaryota > Viridiplantae > Streptophyta > Magnoliopsida > Fabales > Fabaceae > Glycine > Glycine max. The sequence continues at coordinate 1,569,938 of NC_016089.4, read as the reverse complement.
AATTAAACTAAAATAATATCATACCAATTAATTCACACCCATATACGGTTAATGATGGATAGGACTTTACTTAAACAGTAGGAGTCATTAATCGTTTTGACGATTCTCATAACTCTAAGTTCGGCATTGGTAAAGAGATACTGATAGTCTTTTATACGTGTCTGTCTATGCAACTTGGCAGCACCAGATACGGCCTTTCCCGGATCTTACCATTTACTTTTAATTTCCATGCAGGTCCCTCTGATATGAGAGTGAGGGACCATTTTTTTTTTATTTTTAAAATTCTCGTACACAAAAAAAATAAAATGGACCAGGTGAATTTGCCAGTAAAAAAATTATATTATTAACTAATTAAAAATTGTTTTTATACAATTTTTATGGTAAATAAACTTATTATATATAATTGGTAATGACATAAAGTATAACAAATATTTATTTTTTACTATGTAATAACCGCATTGAGATTTAAACTTATAATTAACTTTATGCTTACTATTCAAGCCCCATGTTATTAGGGGTCGATCCTACTGGGTATGAACACACATATTATTTATTGGTACATTTCTGTGAGGATTTATTTATGTGAGTGGTTGATCCATCATCTTCCCATAACTAACCTATTGGTTTAGGATATAGATATTTCATTTTAAGGAGGAAGCAAAGGTTAGAAATTTAACAATATTTCCATCTTGGTTGGGATTCCGTGCAATAATGGTGGCGTATGAAGGGTACAATAAACGTGCGCACTTTATGAGCATCACATTCACATGTACTATGCATTGCAGGTCAACAACAGCATTGCTTCGGAACCTGGCGAGGTGCACATTGCACTCCAGACTCTAGAATCATGGCGGAACAATTTCATTTCTGAATTCTGAACATTCCACACACACCAAAAAAAATAATGCTGAAAGTAAGATTTAATATATCCTCTCGAGACTTCAACCATGCCTTAATCAAGCATGAGATGAATTATTTGCTTCAAATACGTTTAAAAAATATTATATATAAAGTTAATGCTTGAACAATTTAAAGTTTATATATTTATTAATACGCTTAAATATGTATTAAATCTTAGCAAATATGATTATTTAGGTTTTAGTCTTCACAAAAGATTGTTACTTTTATCCCTGACAATTGTTTAGTATTCTTTTTTGTCTTCCTAAAAGGAAAAAAATATTTATTGCATGTATAAATGATAGGAAAATGTAAAAAAAAATAATTATGAATAACATAATTTTTTGTCTTTCAATAAAAATATTTTAACTTTAAGTTTGTTAATCAATATCTTTAAAATACTGATTAGTATTTATCTTTTTTTTTTATTCTTTATCATTAACTTTAGTTAATTTAGTGCTGACATAGCTGATAAAGTTGGAGAATGAAGTATTAATTAAGGTGACATTTTTTTATGACATGCACAAGGTCATATTTGATTGAGTGAGATGTGATCATTGGTATTGGTTGTATTTGGTTTAAAAAATAAAAGTAAAGAAAATAAAAATATGATTTTTTTTAATTAAAGTAAAATGTGATACGTGAGATATGAAATTCACACAATTAATTCTCTATTCCTCTCCTCCTCCCTCGAATCAATAACATAAAAACAACCTATACTACATTTCAGACAAGAAATGGCCGGGGTGTATTTATATGAAGGTCAAACTGCTTTTAGGATTAGAGACAAAACAAATCAAACTAGCAAACACATTTTTTTTAGTCTATCAAAGACATCATAGACTTCTCACTTAGAAGACTCAAATTGCATCTGGATTAGATACTAATACTTTTAGGGTTAGAGATGGGAACAAAGCTAGGCTTTAAAAAAGAAGTTTCGAATGGAGCTAGATTGCGGAAGGAGAAGCTAAAACTAAATTCAATCTTTGAGAATAATTGGTTGAAACAAAACAGAAAGATGGACTAATAATATGATGCTATTTGACGAACATTTGATAGTATATATTTTTTAATAAACTATTGATTCCCTCTCTCTCTCTCTCTCTATATATTGATGATTAATTAAGTTTAACGAATAGTTGGAGACAATTTGTAGAAAATGAGAAATATTAGTAAAAAATTTGATATATCTTTAATAAACTCTTTATTAACAATTAAAATTGATTAAGAATCATAAGATTTTGTAAATTTTATTTCTTATTTAACGAAATCTACTTGTTATATTGTAGTTTTCAATCAATCTTTATTAATAATAAAGAGGGTGTTACAAGAAATATATTATTAGTGCTCTTTGTAGAAAAGAGGGTGAAATGGAAGAGTTAAAATTGATTGTGAAAATTTTCGAATTCCCATACATATATATAGGGATGTTATTACCACATCATTTTAATGATTACTATGATGTGATAACAAAGTGAATTCCTATTGAATACTTATGTGAACAATTCTTTAAATTGATAAAAATATATAAATTAAACTTTAGTAAATATTCCTATTATACTAATGACACCTGAGTTTTACTTGTTTATTTTATTTCCTTGATTTATTTTTTAAATAAAAAAGAAATGATCAAATTTAAAATGTTAATTAAAAGAAAGTAAGTACTTAATAGCCAAAATTTACTTGCTCTTAACCGATTTTCATTAACTTAATAACATGAAAGGCGGAAATTATTTTAAGGTTGCATACCTTGATTCACTAAATACCTTGATTTTATTTAAAATCAATTTTATAAATACTGACCAAAACACACACTTGTTTTCCGGAAAGAGAACCGTGGATGTGTCCTGTTCATTGGAGAAAACGGCATGTTACTGATGTTAGCTTATAACGCAAAGTGGGTTTTGGCGTGAAAACAATGAACTCTTTTCATGAGTATACTATAGTCAAAGGGATACTTAATAATTAATGATTAAAATTTTCTCTTTACTTGCGTACATAAATTTTCGCAAGTGGAAGTTGTATTTTAAGTCATGCAAAGAGCTTCGATATCACTCCAAAATCTATATACCAAATTGCTTTTTACTCCTTTTAAGTGTTTTTTTATACGAATATTTTTTAAATTAAAATAAGCATATTTAAATAAAAAAAATTATGGAATGTTAAGCTATAATATATTAAGTATGATTTAACCAAATTGTGAAATGAATGTGACGTGAACAAATACTATTATTTTAAAATTGTAATTTAATTTGTTGTGATTTTAAAGTTGTGTCTTTGTTGTCCTAGATGTGTTCTTTATAAGGATATCAAATTCTTTCAAAGTTACCTTTCTCTTTTTTAGCCAGACTTGAGTTTCCTTAAGACATTTGTGATATTCTATTATTATTAATCTTTGACCCAATAAATCTTGTATTATTGCCTTAACCTCTACAAATTCAAAAGATGTCTCTCTAGATTTCACTTTCGCCTTCTTTCATCATTTTGGTTAATTTCCATGGGGTGTTGTAAAGGAGATGATATGTTGGGTCAAATTTACATTTAGGAAATAATGATATGTATGTCCTTAAACCAAATATCTTTTTTTTTTTTTTATAAACTTCCACCCCACTTTAAATATCATTAAGGATTGTCTTTCAATAATCGTCATGCATACTCAAATTTAAATATTTTTCCTTCATCTTGATTAAAAATGGTAAATGCATCATTCATAACATCATTCTTAAAACTCTCACTTTTCTTCCTCCTTACAACTTATATGTAGTATCCAATAAACCTTTGAATCGTAAAATTTATATTCCATTGTTGTTTCACTCTCCCATTGGCGTCGATTGTGATTCTCATTATAGTTGTATTTGACCTTTGACAAAAAAACTATTTGTCTGTTGGTTAATCCCTATAATTAAGTTCTTTGAATGATGTAGCCATATTTGAATGATTAGTGTATCCTCTTACATTGTAAACTTTTGTTTAGAGTTTGCATAACCACTCAAGCTTTTATCTTCGTTTATTGCAATATTTTCCATGTTGACTTAGGAGGAAATTGAAGGAAGTTGAGGCTTTGAAATAGACCAGACTAATATTTATGATTGTTGATTAGAATAAAATTTTGTTGTTACTCATTGTTGAAGGCCCACTAAACACAAGGGACTAGTTGTTGACAATGGAAAAAAATAATCTACTTTGCTCTGATATTCCAAATGGATTACTCACATATGACATATTTAGTTGAAAGAAACTAGAGAATGAAAATTTAACAATATTTTCGTGTTTGAGTTATGTGAACTAAACACAAGGGACTAGTGAACTAAACACAAGGGACTAGTTGTTGACAATGGAAAAAAATAATCTACTTTGCTCTGATATTACAAATGGATTACTCACATATGACATATTTAGTTGAAAGAAACTAGAGAATGAAAATTTAACAATATTTTCGTGTTTGAGTTATTTGGAGAATTTGAAGACATCACAGAATTTTTGACATTTTGATCATTTGAACGTTAGAAGTTTTGCATCTATTTGAGTAACAGTGTTACGGAAACATAAAATAATAGTTAACATATCTACATAAGTGCTAGTTCACATTATTTTATTATAATAGTGATGCATTAGTCAAATAATTTTTTCATCCAATAATGTTTTTTTTATAAATAATAATATACTAATATATTTTGGTGTAGCCCATAGATATTCTTTCTAGAAATAATTAAGTAAAATCGCTATAGACGAAAAATTATTTTTTTTCTAAGCATTAAACATGGTATATCCAAGATTCAAATTTAAGATTTTTAGTTAACCCAAAATTACTTTTGTGTGAATTAATTTATGTACTCAATGGTAACATCTACTGATTATAATAAAGTGGACCCCATTAAACAATAGAAAAACAGTTGCTCTTTTATAGGAAATATGCTTTCTTTGAACCTCATATTAGTTGTTTAAAGTAAAATTTGAGTTGCTACACAATGTTAATGTCAAAAAAGCAACCCATTAGAGATGACCTAATTTGAGTAAAAATTTAGTTTAATGACAAGTAAATTTTGAAAATGTTGGATAAGATTTGTCTATAAATTAAAATGGAAAAAGTAATGATATATTTTTCTATCATTCTCTTACAAATATCCTTAATATTTTATAAAGAAAGTTTTTGATGAAAAATTAAATTATATAATTTATTGAAAATATGAAAAAAAATTTAACAATTTCTATATTAATCAAGTATAAGGGTTGGTCTATTAGAAGAAGAAGAATGATTGGTAACAATATGTTATTGGATTATTCAGGTTCAAATTTTGGATATTATATCTGTACGGTACCAAACAAATTATAGATATTATATATCTTTTAGATAATCATAATTTTAATTTTGATAATATTTCTATAAAAAATTGCATTATTAATCAATTAAATTTTTACCTAAATGTATTTTTAACTTGACTCATGTATGTGAAACATTTGTTAGTGTGAGATTAATCCTTTAAATGAATCTCAGTATTTAGAAAGATCAGTCATTAATTAGCTTTTGACCCAAAAATACATTCACATAAAAAAATTTATTAAAAAACCAACAGTTTTTAATTATATGACAATCTATAAATAAGAGTGTAAATAACCTTTATATAAATAATGTATTGTAATTAAATTTTATGACTATTTTGAACAGAATAATGAGAAATATTGGGATAGTTGCTAATACGACAAATTAAGGTACAATTGTTTACGTATTTGTTTAATTTATATTAACTTTTAATGTTGATATAATATATATTATATGAATTAGTAAAGTGAAACTTTATCTTTGATAGAAGAATAATATAAAACATACTTAACGAATTCATTTACAATTTGTACTTTCAAATATTCTAATGGTTCTTTCGTCAAGTTTAATCAGTTTCCTTGAGCAACAAATGAAAAGTTTGATCAGGAATTCGTACCACTTTGGCCAATGCCCTAATCAAGCGATTTCAAGTGGAAACAGGCACATGATTGCCAACAAACACCAGTAGTATAGTCTTACCAAAAAACCTACTGGTCTAAAGTGTGAGTGTTAGGTGTTCTACAATAAATAAAGTTCATTGTAATTAATTTGGGAATTGCCTTCCCTTCTTGAGAAGCATATGCAAATTATTACGCCAAACCTTTTATTGAGGTTAACATAATTCAATTAGTTTTTGAAAGCTTTGACAAGTTATAAAGCGAATTTTGTGTTTTGCATCTCAAGTTATTGCCCATTTTTACTAATGTTATTTCTTATCAAACTAATCAACTTGTTGTCGTGATTGAATGAAAAAGAAGGATGCCTAAAAAGGAGAAAATGTTACCTCGAGTTATATATACACTATACACAAACAAAAAGCATTTAATATATGCTTGTTCCATCAATTTTTTAAACTAACAATAAGACATAACTTAGCTTATATAGAAAAAAAAAATATTATAGTAAATGGGCAATGAGTCACCTAGAAGATGCATTTTCTATTTGTCGTGGTATCCTGTAGTATTAATTATCGAGGAAAAGGGTAATAAAATGTTGTATGGTGACATCGGTGGTCCAGATATATATATATATATATATATATATATATATATATATAGAGAGAGAGAGAGAGAGAGAGAGAGAGAGAGAGAGAGAGAGAGAGAGTAGTTTGACCCTTTCAATGCACATTGAAATTTATGTAAAAAGTCTTTTGAAAATTAAAATACATTTATAAGAATTTGTGTTTTTTTTATTGAAATGTAAATTTTTTTAAAAAGTAATTTATCTAATATTTTGCTCAAAAGCTAAAAAGAGTAGTTCATAAAAACAGGGAAAAAAATCACATAAGAAAAGAACTTGTCTAAACAACACACTAATTAGCGTGTTATCATATCCTTCCTTGTTAAGATATTAGGTCAATTATTAATATCCAATATAACATGTGCATATGCTGTTAATGGTCAACAGCCACTGAATGGTATTCAGTTTGGCAAACCAGTGCATAGGTTTAGAATTAGATAATTTTGATTAGAATGTGTCAAATGTGTTACTTATAATAACTTACATCCGTTAAGGACTTCACTTCGCCAAACCATCATGGGCACCAATATACGACTTCTCCCCCCTACTCCCGGGACATAACGTAAAGTTGGCTTAATCAGGTTGTAATCATTGCAAAAACGATACCTGAGAATGAAAATGGACATTTCATAATCTTAAATTAAGGGTATTTCAGCTTCTCCCTTCCAGTTAGTTATGCAAACATCACCTAATTAACAATTTGTAGTTTTTTTTTATCAAGACAAATATTAATCATTAGTCTCGTTAGAATGTTAATGAGAAAAAATTTAAACTCTTGACCTCTATTTTTCTTTTTAATTATTAAATCGACCTTATAATTTCTACAACTTGTAACCTCTAGTTTATCCTTTCCATATCTGGTTATCGTTTGAGAGGTGTAAACAATCATGGACGCAGTCCGAAAAAGAAAACAAAAACAAAGAAAAAATCGTTGGAAGTATTCTCACCCAAATCAGGTCTACAAATTGTAGTTTAAATAATAGTAATTTCAACTAAAACCATTATGATACATAGCCCCCTGTTAAGTATCCAAAAGGCATTTCAAAGATTTGAGAGGTGTAAAGTAAATTTAAAAATGATAATAATAAAAGAAAAGTTTTTAGATTTTTTTAGTTATTAATTATTAATTTTTTTTAAACAAAAGTTATGATATTGATGAAGAGTTGTTGTTTATTAATTATTACTTACAGTATCAATAAAAAAATTAACGGTTATTTATAATATTTTAATTAAAATTTATTTTCAAATATAATTTTATAATAATTTTTTAAAATATATTAGTAATAAAAAAAATTTAAAGTGCTTGCTCGGGTTTAAGACGGTCCTGTAAGTATCACTTACCCACACACATTGCTATAATATTAGATTTGGTTTTAATTTTCTATATTTAAATTATTGCCCTCATTATGAGTGTTTTTGGGGGAGGTCCTTAGTTACTCCTTACCATCATTCTAATGTTTTTATTTTTGGGGTCTAAATTATTATTTATTTATTTTATTTGAAGACAGGTATAAATATTTGGGGCAGTGGATATAATATAACGAAAGAGAAAGAGCGAAATAGTTGTTAGGGCTCTGTGTCTCTTGTGACATCACCGGTGGCGGCAGACACTTCATGTATGACTGAAGAATCAAAATATCATTTTCACGATTTGATTCGACTGGCACGTTTCCATTCCAATTACCATTCAAAGCCACACTCTTCAAATAAGAAATATCCCAATCCTTAATTAAAATTACTACTGTAGCATTCTCCCTTTAGTTATTAATTTATTTCTTAAATGATTCAATTTGATTTGGAGTTTTAAAATTGAATTAAATTTTATCTTTAAGTTTTAAAAAAAATTAATTTCATCCTCAAATTTTTAAAAATAAATCAGTTTAATCTTTAAATTATTTTAATAGTTGAATTTAATCCTTAAATTCTTAAAAAGTTGATAATTAAATTTATTTATTTTAAGAATTTAAAAATCAAATTAATCCATTTTTAATAATTTAAAAACTAAACTAAATCTTCAAAAATTAAAAAATTGAATTAATTTATTTTTAAGAGCTTAAAAATTAAATTAAATATTTTTAAAATTTAAAAACTAAGTTAAATAATTTTAAAAAAAATTAAGATGAAATTGATAATTAAGGCTAAAAGTGACTGCCTAGTAGCAGTAGTTTCCATTTAGATTAGGGCAAAAATAATTACTAGTGGCTATTTCTGAAAACCCCCTCACCCAACCTTGAGGTCGCACCCAATGGCAGGGGTAGTTCCGTCTTTGCAGGAAAAGCCTTGAACGCATGCTCTTTAAATACTAAAAAAGCCATCATCAAACACCCTCACACACTTGACCAGCATCTCATTCCCGTCCCCGGCGACTGAGTAGCGGTCTCTTCCCAACTCGGAACTCAGTCCATTCCGCATTTCAATTTTCTCTTCACTTGGCAAAGCCCAAACCAAACCCTGGCTGAAGAAGAGAATTGACTGAGAAGAAGAACACAGAAATGGGCTCCGAACTGATTTTCAGAGGGCACGAGACCCAGCCCGTGGACGACGCGTACTCACCAAAGCCCCACAAACCCTGGCTCACCGTGACTCGCCCGATTCACTACATGCTCCGTGAGCAGCGACTCCTCTTCGTTCTCCTCGGCGTCATCATAGCAACCCTCTTCTTCACATTCGTCCCTTCCTCTTCCCCTTCCGCTTCCTCCTCAAGCGTTTCGTACGAGTCTCTCCCGATCTCCTACTTCGAGCGCGAGTCAAAGATTCCGGCGTACCACCACCGCGTGGCTGCGGCGGTGCATTCGGTGGGGAAGGTGCCGCTGGGGATTAAGAGGAAGGGACTCCGGATCGTAGTGACGGGCGGCGCGGGGTTCGTGGGGTCGCACCTGGTGGATCGGTTGATTGCGAGAGGGGACAGCGTGATCGTGGTGGACAATTTCTTCACGGGAAGAAAAGAGAACGTGATGCACCATTTTGGGAACCCTAGATTCGAGCTCATCCGACACGACGTCGTTGAGCCTCTCCTGCTCGAGGTTGATCAGATCTACCATCTGGCTTGCCCTGCTT